>NW_019384546.1:133790-211948 GCF_000671375.1 Centruroides sculpturatus | reverse complement strand
TTGAAATCTCAACTGAATGAAATTATAGCGCAACACGACGAACTTTGGAATTTTACCAATCAACTCAACGGACCGTTTAATTACGTATTCACAATATTTTACGGTATTTTGTTAATGGAAACGAGTCTAATTTACTTCATTTTCAATTTTTCTGAAATAAATCTTGCCTTGAAAGTTGTCTTTTCTTTCCTCTGTGCTACTGTTACTTTCATCTGTATTTTAATCGGATTCCTGTTATCCGCCTTCACATCTGCTGTAATGTATTTTTGTCGAAAATTCCAAGATTTACTACATTTGCTGATATTTTAAAATTCGTTATATTTTTTTTTTTTTCAGATGCAAACGTCTTTTCAAGATATTAGAAGATTTGCTGACTGCGATCTGGAATTGGAACAGAAATTAATGGTTTGATATATTTAAAACATATCTTTATGTAGTAGGCCTATATCTTCTATTACTTTTTCGTGTAATTATAATACAATAATAGAAATTAATAACTTTTTAGATTTTGAATTTTATGAAAAGATTCGGTAAAGAATCCCTTTGCCTGTCATGCAAAGATTACTTTAAGATTACAAAGAAGTTTCCAATAAAGGTAATAATTTCTAAGAAAATAAAGTATTGTTTTTGCATTAATTAAATTCCTGATGTAAACATTTCAGATGGGAAGTTCTCTACATTCCACGTTTTCTGGTCTTTTAAATATAAAGAAAGCTTCGAAACATAAAACTTAATAACTCGAAAGAAGATTTTGGGAGACAACTCTAAATGACGATTACTTGTTAATTAAACTGCCATGTCGCAATCGCAATCACGAAAATTTATTAGAATTCACAAGTAATTCGCTTTAAAATAGAATAAGAAGCAATAGATGCAATACCGTTTTAAGACAATTACAATTGGTAAAAGAGAACTTTTAATGTATAATTTTCTCTATGAAGAGATTCACCGAGTTCCAGCAAGTTCCTCCGTTAATTTATAATTCGGAACATTCCTACAATACTTAATGTCACTACGAAAAATTCATCTTTCGTGTATTCGTTTACACAGGTTTCAGTACGGTGTAACGGAACAAAGTGGAGTGTAATCCCGACATCGGTCACAAAACTTGCGCAAAGCGGAAACGACACAAAAAAGAATTGTGAATTATGTAAAATGCTGGCAGCCGACGGTCTTTAGAGTACTTAAACACCGAAACCGTGTATAAGTTTTAACTAAGAAACACCAGAAATGTGGACGTAAACGAGCAACGACCTCCAGGTTTGAGAGAAACTTGAAAAGGATTGTCGTCCGAAATCGCTTTTAAAGCGTTAAATGTCTTTTTAATAGATTATTTATCTGACGTAATTAATAAATAGTTATTAATAAAGTTCGATATAATTACCTCTGTTAGATTCAATAGATTCCGTACGCCCTGTAAATGCCGATTTTCGCTTTGATAAAAATATGTAACATCTATTAACCACTTAGTCAAATAGCTCCCTACCAGTAGAATCGGAGACGGTCCCGCTAGATGTGCGATGTGTCAAGGCACGCGGGCTGCCAAATCCCCGGGGTGCCGATACCGATCAATGTCAAATACCTCTTCAATATTACGGGTTTTATATCTTAATCAATTTACGATTAAGATATAAAACCGACGTCAGAGTAGGCAATTCCCTATTAAGTCAGAGGAATAGGCACGCTACTTTTTTCTCTTCCTCTCGTAGATGTATTTTCAACTATATTTTCAGAACGTACAGTACGTTGTTTATTCCAACTTCTCGTTTATAAAATACTCCCTTCGGTCAATTATTTAGGCACAATAAATTTACAATTTACTTACTCTTTCAATAATCACTAGGGGGTATTATAAACATTATCTATCTATTGCAAATCTCTTTTTTTTTTTGGACAGTTATTGTAAACTTCGTGACTTTGGTGTTCTAAATTAAGTGCATTCATCTAATTTGCCTATTAAAATTGTAGATAAATCGATGCCCGATTGTTTACTCTTTCCGTTCTGCAGTTTATCGTCACCAAAAATGGTGTAAATGGAATTGCGATGGAACGTTCGGTGTCGGAAGGGATTGAGGTTTTAAGATTCTGCGAAGAATTCCTGGATTTCGTGTAAGATATTTTCGTGTCTCTAATTAAATATTAGACATGGAAGCGAAGTGTTTAATCTATTTGCAGGAAAAAAGACTTACGGATGCTTCCTACGAGATCATCAGACGATTCGAAGAGAGTTACGAGACCAACAGACATCCGCCCATTCTCTACCTTTGCTGTTAGTCTATATCTCACCTTTCGAAAATGAAAACCCAGGCAAAATTTAACGAATGGACGCCCGACAGTCTGGCAAATACTATAAAAGAATTGTTTCTGTCAGAAAAATAAAAGGCTGCAATTACAAAAGTGTTCGTTAACTCATTGTATGTGATGTTTGAAAAGACTTTTTTACATAAAATTGTCATAATTAGGTATGGATCCACCATTTAGTAGACTCTATCAATCGAGAAATGTTGCAGAAACTATTATTTTTCGAGAGAAATTCCATCGTAATCACTAACAAACGATGCAGCAACCTAGGCTCGATCTTCCGTTCTTTGTCAAATAAATTCTTACAAATGCAACTTGTAAAAATAATAATATAAAATAATGAATATTTTATAATTTACTTGTCATTCGAACACAGTTTTTCTTGATCTTTAAAATAATTATAGTTTAAGGCACGAACATATATCCACTATAGACGTTGTTTTCAGAATGATCGACACGTTAGAACTTGTTTTTATATTTAACGATTACGCCATACGGAGAAACAAAAAATCAGTTCGGATTTGTTCATTCAGTTGTGTTTGCAGTTGACATACTTCAGGTTTGTTTAAACGACAATTCTCTTTCTTTTAATGATTATTTCAGGGTAATTAAACCAACGATGCCGTTATTTTCTCATCAGAATGCATGGAAAAATGACGGCCACTTACGAAAGTGGAGCTTTGAGAAAATTCAGATTCGGTCGCGTCGACAACATCCGCGCTTCCAGCCAAGAGGCTTTGGATTTCTCAAAGTCCATGTTAGATCCTTCTCTGAGTCAGGTCAGTCGAACGAAAACTTCTGAATTATTACGAAATCTTATTCAAATTGACTCCTTCGATATTTTTAGAAAGAAAAATTTATTAAGTTCCGGAAAGCTGTTAAAAAGCAAACCGAAAATCACCTCTATGTAAGTACCAAAGAGCTATAAATTAACCGAGAAAAATAATTAACAATTCCGTAATCGTTGTAATATGTATTTTCGTGCAGACAATCAACGGAGAAGGACCGGATAACCATCTTCTGTGCTTAAAGGAAATGGCTGCTCTGCACGGTTTACAAGAACCCGTACTTTATCATACAGATTATTACAAAGAGTTCCTGAATTTCCGCTTATCCACCAGTCAGGTTGGGCATCTTTCTGTTTATTGATTAAGTATTAACGAGTGGAAGGGTATTAAATAAATGGCATTTGTAGTTTCCAACGACCTACGACATCGTAGTTGGATACGGTCCCGTAGTGCCCGACGGATACAGATGTTCGTACAATCCACTGCACGATCGTATCGTCTTATGCATTTCTTCGTTCAAAAATGACCTCTCCACCGACTCGGAGAAGTTTGCACAGAACCTGCAATTAAGCTTGATGGAGTTGAAGGAGCTTTGTGAGAGTGAGAAGACTGCAGTTTCATCCAGGTTGTTCTTTGTTTTTTACTCTTTCCGCCCTGTGGACACTAAGAGGGCCTCTTATAGCAGTCCTATTATGGGTTCGGCCAGGTCCACAATGGGGCGACCGGGTGGTGGGGGACGGCCCCGACATATTCGAACAGACCACTCCAGGAAATTTTCGGGGGGGTGGTTCGATGACTCGTTCGATCCCGGGTCCCCCAGGGCGGTGGGCTGCCACCTTGACCGCTCGGCCATCCGGCTTCGTTCACAATTTAACATTTTCCCGCTTGCGTGGAGTTTAGTTAACCCACTACAGGCATACCTCGACTTACGTCGTTCTCCTGGAACCAATTACCGACGTAAGGCGAGGTATACCTGTATATGTTTGCCAGACCCACGAGGGGACAATCAGGTAGTGACTAACCGAGCCTAACATACTCGGAAATATTCCCGGAAGATCTCGGCGGTTTCGGCCCGTCCGGATTCGATCACGGATCCCCAGAGCGGGAGCTGCCATCTTAATTTAACCGCTCGACCATCCCTCACCAAAAAGTAGAGCGTTTCTCAATGTTGGTAAAGATTGAAGTCTGTTATTTAACAAATAACATTTTAAAACCGTATGATTAATTAATTGTACGGAACGATTAAAAGATTAATTTTAATTCATTCGAATTCACGCGGTATTTAATCGCTGGCTGAGGGAAAATACTATTGTATTTGTTTAGAATTAAAATGGATAATAATTACTTACTTTTATATTATTTATATGTACCTACCTAGACTTATGAGAGAGCTCTTAGTTACGAAACTTTTTACAATATCGTAGCTTACCGTGCGCTTTGTCAACACTAGACTTCTTGAATCTGGCAACTTAACATTAATATTTTCGTAAGTTACCATACGAGGAGTTTTCGAATTATTCCCAGAATTACAAAAGCTAAAATTTATGCCAATTAAAACATTTTATAACGAAGTATCGAAAGTGTACGTCATTACGTTAGTAGTGTTTCTTTGGTGAAGATAAGTTCGGCGCTTGAAAGTTGTATCCACAAAATTTTTAATTTTTGTTTTCTATATTTCGCTTCGAAGCGTCAAGCTTATCTTTACCATTATTATCGTCATTAATTGTCTGGTTGCACTGAAATTTTCTGACATCCGTTACGCGGAATCATCTAAAATCTAAACGTACTTTGTTACCAACTAAAAGTCAAAAATGACAAGTAAACCGAATGACATCCTTTTCATTGTTCAAAACAGGTAAAACCGATTATGTTTCCAGTACTTGATAAAATTATTCATCACCTAAATAGAGGGCAGTTTCTCGTGCGAGTCTTTCCGGAAGCACTCCGTTGGCAGACCGATCGCGTGTTGCGGATCTAGGTTTTTCGAGGCCTAGGGCTTATTGAATTCCAATGGGGTTACATCTTACCTAATCTAACTTAACCTATTAACTATTTTTTACTATACGATAAGTGCTCGTTGTTAATGAAAAAATATTAAAAATTTATCAGGATAATTCAATTTCGTGGGCCCTTGACGCTTGGAACCCCGGGGCTTAAGCCCTATTACTCCCTATGTAGATCCGCCCCTGGCCTCATTCCATCGACCTAATCCCTTACAAATGGCGAATTTCGAGAGAAAAACTACTACTTGCGGCTTTGCTGATATAGCCAAAGGGTAGCCGAGAAGAAGGAATGCCTTTAGCGCCGCTTTCACTCTTACGCAAACAACTTTTCCTCAATTCCAATTCTTCGCGCTTCTTTTCAAAACTTCGGTCGTCTTATCGACGAGTGTTTAGAAGCGATAACGCGACAGAACTGACAAAACTCGCAGTAAATAACACATTAAGGAAGAGTGTTCCGCTGTCTTCGGTTCACGTAAATTCATGTTGCAAATACGAAGCGTCGTATCGTGTCGTCTTACCTACTTCTCTGTTGCTTTCGATGATTTCATTGTGTGAACAGGGAAATTCTTCGGAATTCTTTATCTGCACCACAGGTTCGAACATTTGAATATCAACAACAAAATGCAGTGCTCTTAGTTGCTAGAGCGGGTCGTAAAGGACCGTGTCTACCAACTAAGAGCACCAACTAATGCAATAGTGTAAGTTGGCTGCTGATATTTTTCCATTGCTGTTTTCCTTAATGTTAAGGACCCGGTTTACAGTCGTATATAGTCTTAGAAACGCCAAAATTCCTGCGCTGCCACAACGTGGACTGTAGGCCTACTGCAACGAGCCAAATCTGAAACTGCCAGACCGCGAGACCCTGCGCATCGGTTGACCGTCCGTAATCCGCCTATTTTTCATATATATTCAAGCTGGCCACGTGAGACACTCTCCACCGTGGGTGTCGATTCTTTAAAACTTGAGGTATGGAATTTTGTGAAAACAGGACCCCTCAATAACCTAAGTTTTTAAATCCCCTGGCCTACAATGTAAACTTTTCAACTCCATAGTCTCCATAACGCAACCTTTTAAATCCTGTAGGTTCATAAACTATGCTGTTAAGCCCTTCAACCCCCTAATTCAAGCATTTAAAATATGCTTTTAAAAATATACTTTGGATTATGTAAGAATTTGATCAACATCCAAGGAAAAATTTTGTTTTCATACAGAGAGCAAGTGCCTTGCATTAATTTTTTCAATATTCTGAGGTATGGAATTCCATACCTGCAAAAAAATGTGAGGTATGGAGTCTTCCATACCTTCCATAGTGGAAACGACATCCCCGCTCGCCACATCTCAACGTCGATTATAGCTCTTGTCCCCCCCTCTATTTCAAGAACTACAGTTTGAGATTCACTCTAACCAATTTAAATTGTCAAAATTTTATTTACTTAATCTTAACTATAAGAATAAATTTTCTCTAATGAGAAAACTGTTTAAAATGCTCAGTTTTATATAGAAAAAATAATACCTACTATTTCCTAATAATTAGAAATGGCACTTCAAATAAGGGTGTGTGTGAAAATAAGTGCGCACACATTTAAATACAGCACAAAGAATTTTCTTGTCAAATGGATATCTGCTGATTTAAAATTGAACTTTCTAAGTCTTAATTTGAAATGTGATATTTTTACATGTAAATCGATTTGGTACACACAGTAGAACCCCAATTTTCTGAGGCAAACCCAAACCAGTAATTCCCTTTGGAAACAACGAGGACCTTATTTTAGGTCCATTGTGGGTTTGGCCAGACCCAAAGGAGGTAGTATGGTGGTTAGAGACAGACCACTCTCCCACAATCTTTCCACCATCAGATTCAATCTTGATCCTCTGGGTGGTAGGTTGCCAATAAGTGTAATATGCTATTTTTCTTACAATTCATAAAAACTTTGTACCGAGTCGGCGGTCGAGGAGCCGAGAACTGCCGGAATACGGGCTCCCCGAGTAAGGATCCTTCCTTCCCCAACTGCACCTATCTATTCAGCCAGTGTATTGCTATATCTGTAGTAAAACAAGTCTTTATCTTGAATATCATGAGCAAAAAAAAAGGAAGCACACTGTGGTAACCTTTTAATCCGAAATGGACACAGACAACTGTTTTATCTGTTTCCAAAGTAGTATCAGTCAAATTATCTGGCTACTGAAGTATGTGTATATGTTAAAACAGGAATCTTTCTATTCTAATTTTTGTTTAATGTAGGTTAAGATTTATTTCAAATGATTTAGAGAAATGCAACTTCAAAAAAAACAGGAGCATAATTATAGAACTGCACCAATTTTTTGAACTTTTCTGTTATAAATAATAGTTAACATGGTTAAAATATTGGCAATTAACTCAATTCCAGAACCGTAAAGCTACTCGGTGTTAAAAATTACATATGGCATCACATATAAACAAACTGGTTTCTGAGTTTGCATTTCTCTAGAAATGAATCTGTATGAATTTTTGAACCTCTGGCACACTAGAGAACAACTCAAATAATTGCATCCAGTGTAATTTTCAAATGAACTTAAATTTATTTAAATATAACATTATTGAATTAAATCTCTGACAACCGGGAAAAATATTTCTTGATTTTACCCCACTCTTCTTGCACTACATTCTTTCAGATTGCATAAAAGCATTCAGAAAATCGTTATCTAATTAAGATCTTTCTTCGTATCTGGTGATGCTATATTCTATTGCTAAACTGTCGCATTGATTTTTTTCAACGAATCACAAATTTCCAATATGTCAGGTTGTTGAAAATCTTCTCTTTACCACTTTTGTAAATTTAATATTTTTCACTTTATCTAAAACTCTACACTAAAGCGATTAAAACGGCTGACTCTAAATGTTTGACAAAGGAACGACATCTCGATATTATGGCTACTCGGACGACGGTTTTTTAAAATATATCTTATGATAAAAGCGGACGATTTCTTTTGATTCCTTACAGATCGTTCCCGCCGTCGCGACACAAGAAACCAGAGGAATCTAAATTAATTTTCTAAAGGATTTATATTGTCGAAAAACATTGCATCCTCGCTTCGAAAATAATTTTGTTAACCAAGAATATAAGCACAATAATTATACACCTAGCAAATTATTTTTTTTTTTGGTATTGTGAATTGCAAGAATCTCATTGTTTTCCCATTTTTCTCTTATAGAAATATAATTTTTCGTATTAAGACGTAAAAAAATTCTGACGTTTACTGGAAGACAGACGATGTATCGGTTCGAAACAGTTTTAGCTCATCCATTAATAAAAAAAAAATTTAAATACATTACACATCTCTGTGAGATGCTTTATTTTTTTCTTTTATATAAAAAAAGCATAAATCACAATATTTAGTATCTGTAATATCACAGATACTAAATTTTAACATAATCCTCTTTAGAAGCATCTTCCGTGGGATACATTTGCATAGCAATAATATATTCAGAATTAATAATATCTGCAATTAGTGACGAAAAATATACGCATTTAAAAAAATAGGTTTAATAATAAAAAAAATGGATTCTTAATTATTGTAGCAAGATTTTGATGGCATTTGTATAAAATGATGCATGATAATGTCACATATATATATATATAAATAAGCCTTCCTTTAATGGAATGTATTTTAAAAAGATCTTTTTAAAAATATTTGGACATTTTTCGAAACTGGAATGCCGTTAATAAGTAATCCCCGTTACGATACGACTGCAAAACAATAATGTATTAATTATGTATATCTTAATATCTATAAATCGTTCGACTCAATATATCCCAGAAATATTCTGTAAAACTGGAAAATTATTCACATTTTACAGCCACACACCACATGCACACATTTCACATACCTTAAATTTGAACTCGAAGGGAACACGGTCATGAACTATCGCATGACAAACAAGATACACGTTCGGTACCGTGGCAAAAAACTCAATTTGACAAAATAAAAGATCAGTTCTAATTTGGAGATGAACAAAAAGACGTAGAACTGCCGGCGTCTTGTTTTCCTTTTTGAAAAATCCCCCGGCCGGGCCGTCTCCCGCCGTCAACGCGGAAAGACCGCTGCCGGTCGTTTGTACATGTCGTCTCCGAGTAGACTAGATTGGGGCGGACCGTCGGCGAGAGCAAGCAGACAGGAACGTTACACTTCGTCCGGCATGAGACCCGAGTTGCCGTGACTGTTGGCACTGGAATGGACGGGTTTGTTTCCTGCCAGTCTTCCTCCCGGAGATTCTAACATTTTCTCTAGATCTCGGATGCGAATTTCATGTTTCAGTAACGTGGCCTTCATTTTTCTGACCTCTTCCACCATTTCGTCCATTTTTTGATTCTTTAAAAGAAAAAAAAAAACAAACTTTATTCTTAATTCCATTGACCATTATCTGCATGTTACATCCAACTTTAAGAATAATTCGCTTACCTGTTGCCTCTGAGGCACATGCTAGCATAAAAGAATGCTTTTTTAGATTTTATTCTAATATTTAGAATGTTTAAGCATTTATAAATCAAAATATCAGATTATATAATAAAATTAAACATTAAATTACTACATATACCAATATATTTTTTAATTGTATGTTGTCTTTTGTTTGCACAACATTCAACAAAAAAGGAAGTACAATAATTTTCAATTATCAAATAATATAAGCCATTGATCGCATGTCTGTATATCTGTAACAGTATGCCTAGAATGGCCACCAGGAGCACACCTAGCTATTATTTAAATTAACAATAAATTCAGTTTTTTGTGTAATAATATTAAAATAACAAAAAATGTGGTTTTTTGTTTTTTTGATTGCGGTTAAGTAAAGTATGTCATGAGAATGCACATTAATTTAAGAAGGGATTTTTTAAAAATTCCCCCCACGGGTGAGAGCGTCAAGGATACCCTTAAGAACTTAAATTCTACTGTACTATACTATTTTAGATGTGGTTTTTTGCATTTTTGACTGTGTTTTATTAGGGTACACCATGAGAAATTCAATATATTATTATTTTTATTTGTAATATGAATTTATTATATATACTGCCGAATAACACTGCTGCTGCAAGAACCCCCACTAGGAGCCAGCCCAGACTACTAGTACAATATAAAATTTAAAAAATAAAAAGACCCAGAAAAAATAATTTTTGCCAAACTAGAAGAAATTTATTCTTCAAAATTCAAAATATTTAAATTTAAAATCATTAAAAGTATAGCTAAGTTGAAATTGTGCATAGTTCAATCTATTAAGAGATTTTATAATAAGAAAATTACTATTGCTATAAAAGGATAAAAGCCTTGCTTTTAGGGGTAGGAATGAGTAAACATTAAAGCCGATAACAAATAAAATTTTCATTAAGTCTGACCCAAAAACCACCTCTCCCCCTTATACCCTTAATCTTCACTGGTAACTAGAAAAGTTTAATAGTACAGTAGAGTCCCGAAAACTCGGCCTAATGTGGACCAAAGCATGGCCAAGTTTGTGAAAATGCCAGGTTATTGAGAATGGGGTTAAAAAAGAATAAGTTTGAGTGTTTCCTCAGAAAATACTGTATTGTACTTGTATGTATTGTTTGCTTGAGAATACAACAGAAAATAAACTGCCCAAATACTCTTAAACAAAGGAAAAGTACATACTTTATGAAGGCATAGAGCCTTTACTACATGAAAATGAAAATTAATGAATACACAGTGTACAGTAATTTACCTGATAAGACAGACCTCAGAAAAATACTTTATAAGGCATAAAGCTGTCTATAATGAAAATTAACTAAGGGTTTTTTCGCCCTGCCAGGGTGTGGCCGAGTTATCTGGACTGCTGGGTTATTGAGTGTCGAGTTTTCAGGACTACTGTATCAGTGTCTTACATACAGAAATATCCCTGTCAAGTTTCAAAATTTTGTTTGGACAATTCAGAGATATTTTTCAAAATAGATGGCACATACATAAACAAATTTGGTAAGGGTATGTTTGTAAAGTCGAGCGAGTTAAACACGTTAGTAACGAATCGTTCTAAAAGTGGTAGTCTCGCTCAGTGCGCATGCTCTGCGATGATGATGTTTCAAATGAAACTAACAAAGTTCACGAAGGAAATAGTTAGTTCACTTAGTTAAGAAAATGGCGGCTGACAATATCAATGTTTCTAAATCTACTCGAGTGTTTAAACTGTGAATTAAAAGGTGAAATGATAGAAATAACTGTCCACCCAAAGCAATCTAAGAAAAATATTTCGGATAAGGCTGCATTAGCAACATTCATATCTTCGATTTTAGAAACAGCCATTTAGTTATAAACGAATTGTTTGAAAAGTCTAATTCGTTCGACTTTACAAACAGTACCCTAAGGTGAGTTTTTTAAATATACTTTTGGGACTCACAAAGTGTCAAAATGTTACCAATCTTTCCCTCTATTACTTTCATGGCTGTTATAAAATATAAGATCTATTAATTTAATTTACACTCTGTCAGAAAAGTTCCAGGACACGGCTGATAGAAAATTGCAATTTTCTATCAGCTGTGTCCTGAAACTTTTCTGACAAAGGATGTACATGATATATTTTAAAAATTAATTATTAATTGTCTAAAATAATTGAGGTTAAGATTAAAAGCAATTTAGGGGTCTGTTTTGTTTTAAGTTAGTTTATGTTTCACATTATGAGAGTCGTCATAAAATACAGAATAGATGTGGTTGTGAAAAGGATTGTCTTCGTCTGATCTATATTTTATGATCACTTTGGCAATGAAAAATGAAATAATTTGCACATTTTTTTATTTTGTCAGGCAAATATGGACCAAAACAGGATTAAGAAATTTTGAAATCTACTACAGTGGACTCACAAATAACCAAGAGTGGAAAAGCATAAAATGTAAAAGTCATCAACTGCTTGGATTAAAAACAAATTAATCCACACAGGCCAAATGACAATCTCCCTAAACAATAAAGAAGTGAATTAGCAAAAACAGCGCAAGTGTTTTTTTCTTCTCCCAAAAATTCTATCTTCATCAAATCAAGATAAAGAAACTGCTTTTGCAAGATTTTTAAACACAATAACACATTTATTTTAGCTAATGTTATTTCAAAAATTCTAAATTAACACATTTGCATTTATCAATTTTCAAAATATTTTGTGCACTGCACCAAAATAGATGCAAGTAACAGTAGTAATCAGTAATAATTACAAGAAAAAAAACATTGAAATATCTATTGCGGGTTATCTAAAAATTGGCTGAGTTCATTAACATAAAACTTATTTTATTTTTACGCTTTTCTTATAACAATAAATGCTTCATCGGCAAAATAATGTGAGCCAGCACCTAGAAAGAGCAGTACCAGCTTGATAGTTACTTGTACCCAAGACAAAACTAGTTTTTGAACTTCCACTTACAGAATGTGCAAATAGAGAGCATTTTTGTTCATACAACAATACCAGCACTGTTTATAAACAACTTCAAAGCATATTAACAAAATTTCACTGTAGTTTGGTTTATTATTTTAATTTTCCCTCTTTTTGAATAATTTTGACCACTTGTCTTATTTCTTCGCTCCTCAAGTCAATCCCAATTCGAGACTTATGTAATAATCACTCCTGAAGTGATTATTATGTAGTGAATGTAAAATAATTTCATGTCATAAGTTATTAATATATTTGCATTCTGAATATTGGAATGTTATTTGACTTGATAAAGATCTTAGTATTAGATCAAAAACAGTCAGTTTTATTATTGTTTTGTACTTGAAAATTAAGGTATTGAATATGTTATTTTACAACATATTTTGCACTGTCTAAATGTAAAATTATCCCATTATAATTTAATTATCTACAATTAAAAATCTTAAATGAGTTATTCAGTTAAATGATTGAACATAAAATGTACATAATTATCATACTTTGAATCCTGAATCTCTTACAACAAACATGCAAATAAAAACAATATTTACCGACGAATCAGCCGTTCCAGCCGACACATTCGAGTTCTTTGCGGGCATCTTGTCCAAAATATTTGGTTTCTTCGTCACCTTTAATTCTTGTTTTTTAGCAGGAATGTAGCCGTCTTTCAGAGAAAACTAGAATGATAATTTTACAAAAATAAATATTTTGCCTGTAATGAATAATGACAATGATTTTATCTTTATTGACCAATATTGGCTCAGCATTTTTTCCGTCGGACCACTCTTCAGCAGAAATTGCGGGAACATCGGCCAGGGTGGGAGGATACAGATCATCTTGGAATAGTTCGGACTGAAAAATGTTAAGATAAATTTACTAGTAAGGAACCTATAAACTTTTTTTTTTGGTGAAACTTTAAAAAGTACCTTTCTTGGCACAGTAAATGAAATGACTTCACAGAAGCCACGAGAATGTAATTTGTAAAATCTGAAATTAAAAAAATTATTTCATTCAATAAATTAATTGGAAATACAAATCTCAAATATCAGCTTTTCTTCAATAGCAAACCAATTTCGTAAAAAAATATTATCTTAACTTCATACATATGCAAATTGCAGTAATAGAAAAATCATTTACTATGTACAAATTAAGCATTATTAAAATAATAGTATTAATATTCAGAAATTAGCTATTCAACCAAATCCATTAGGACCATTTCCAAAGGTTCGTGCAGATCCCTTGGAAAAGTATTACAGACTAAGAACAGAATGCCTTAAGGTCATTAATCAAACTTTGATAAGGAATTACAATTATATATATATAACATAACAGATCAAAAAACAAAGTAAAAATTATCATGTAACAAAATGAATATAAACATTATTCCCTGACAGGTTAGTAGTCATCTAAAAGTTTTTCAATTTAAGAGAATAAATGATTAAAAACACCATAAACAAAATTAAAGTAAAAGCTTGTCTTAAAGTTTTCCTAAAGATTTATACATCAAAGAGGGAAAAACCTTGTTTAAAGAACAACTCAAGAATCTTGTTAGGCAAGTGCAAAAATAATTAAAGACACTCAAAACACTTGTGCTATTGTGTGCCATGTAAGTAAAGGCTGGTCATCCAATAAAATATTGGATGACCAGCCTTTTGTTAGATCAACATACACAGGCGCAAGATAAATATTGCCACTTATTGATAACAATTTGGCACATACAATTCCAAAATGCATTAAACATATTTACATGGTTTTCCTCTGCAAACTGTGCATTATCACTTTGCAAATTGCAATTGCGAAACAGTAACCATTTCAATGTTCTTAAAAGTAAAGTTCTCTCATTTGGATGATATAATGTCTTTGTATAAGGAAAAAGATCTTTCTACATTGACCAAGACTAATGGGTCATGTTTCATTTTTACTCGGAATTCTAGTTCAGTGCAATCCAAGATATTTGTCAAATCAGAATTTTTTGATCAACTAGATCTGAGTTTGTCCAGGGCAAAACCATCCAGTACATCGAGTGCCTGACTTACAACATTCCACTGATCCCGCATTTCAGTTCCATGTCTTTCCAGCTCTTTGATTTTATCTACTAATAACTTGTACGAACACACAGAGTAGAGCTCTGTGGTCACTACTGGATCAGACACCAGTTTCTTGACACTGTCGACAGCAACAGAATGGCCAGGGAAATTCATTGATAAACACATTGAAGTTCTTGCAGTAGAATACCATACTGTTTATCCAAGACCTCCAATGGGTGTCCACTGGAGTGGGTGGTAATGGCAGCCCAGTTATGTCTTGGTAAAAGTGCTCCCAATTAGGGCACTAAAGGAGAACAAATTTTATTTTCAAAATGAAGTCATTGGCCATGCTATATTCTACATGAATACGTTCCATTACTCAGTATATGACATGGGCAAGACAAGTCACATGCTTTAGGTTGTTGTAGATGCACTTCAAATTTGAGAATGCTAACATGTAAAATGCTTTATCTGTAATGATAAGCCAAATTTTTTTGTACTGGACACCATTTAGCAACAACTTCATGCAAATATCATTGAAAACTCGGGACACTAGTCGAGTTCATATTTTCAAGTTGGTACATTTTGAACAACATTGGTTGTACATAGCATCTGGTCAAAGGTCAACAAGAACGTTTGGCACGTACCATTTTGTGGAATGCGTTGTTTCGTCCAGTATGAACACTACAGGATTATCGCCGACAATGTCCAAGATTTTAGATATGGTTTGATCATAAACTGGTTTCACATAGTTTTTTCTAAGGATGCTCTTGTTGAGGACAAAGCTTTCCCGTATATTTCTGGAGAATTAACTTAAAGGCTGGATTCTTTACGTTATATAAGGGTGTATTTGCCTGCAGAAGAGTGGTTGTTAAATCTGCATAAAATGTATTATTAGCCTTTTGAAATTCTTCTCTTTGAAATGTGGCTCCTATAAATGTCTGCTTGAAATTCTTCCTTTTCTGTTTGCCTTCTTTATGCTTTTCCGAACTCACACATCACATGATTTTCGTTTCTTGGTGTCTCACATCAACTGAAATCACATAATCGCAAATGGAACAGTGAAGAAGTTTTCCACCTGTGCATATGCCTTCATCTTTAAACTTATTTGCTAAAATGTTCAGTTTAGATGAAGACAATTTTGCCATTTTCTAATGTTGCTGACACCAAATAAAGGAAATTGGAACTGTTGTGTTCACAAGTCAGGGCAAGATGACATCAATACATAATTTTCTAGATTGTTTTTTTTTTTCTAAAAAAAAAAAAAACAATGTTCAGTAAATCTGTTTACATTCTTATAACAATCCTAAGTTTAATTGTTTAGTCCAAAAAATTTCCCTTTTCCCTCTCAACAAAAGAAGAAAGTATGCTAATTATCGTATTTTTTCCTCAGCATACATGGTCTGGTTTAACAAATGTTTTTTCCCCCTCAAGTAAATGAATAAAAACCACCAAAAGAAAGATAATTGCCAACATATTCTTTGAAAATGTAAAAAAAGGAAAAACCATATGCAAAATATATAGTTTGGGTGCTAGTCACCGTTTAGGGGCAGGTTTGTGTTTTGGGTGCATTTGAGTGCTAAACAATTTGGCAATGAGTTGGCCTACTGCACTAACACCAATGTAGTTTGTCTTTTTACACTCTGCCTCCTTCAAAAGCTGAGTGGATGAGGCACCCAAAAATCCAGATACTAGTTATAAAATACATTAAAATTTTACTGTCGAAGTTTTACATTTGCCCATCACAATTTCTCAACGTGTGTAATGTGTGCCATGTGGCACACAATCATCCAATATTCAAATTCTTCCTATGCTCACAATGACATATCTGTTGTCACTCCTCCCACAGCTGCCACAATTCTACAGCTCTTGAAGATTAGTCATGTTGAATGATGAGTGGTTCTGACTTTGCAAACTACAGAACACCATCTCTATTGCATAACTGCCATTTCAAGTGTAGATTTCTCCAAAATCTGGAACATTTCCACTAAGCCACAATAAATCCCCTTCCTCACCTTTTCCAAGTAAATTTTTATTACAAAACAAATGTCTTCAGCCTTCTTTATCAGCCTGCCTCGGGTTACTGAACAAAAACAAAAAAACTAGATGAAAAAATAGCATTCAAAATCATAATCTTCTAGTTGTTGTATACTCCAAAACTGTGTCTTCTTTTCTTCAATTAATTTATCACTACTAGGTGCATGCATATACAAACACTTGGCAATTCTATCATCAACTTTTATTCAGGAATTTCTTATTTGCTGAGACATGTTTTGGGCTCAAGCCTCTCTTCTACATTGCGAGCCAACCAATGCCATATGTTATTGGCCTAGATATTGGCTATAATACTAATAAATTATGAAACAATTTGGTACTAGAGGGAGACGTTAGGCACCATCTCTTAATAAATTTAATTATTAATTATGATTTTTAATTAAAATTTAAAGTTATAATTTTTAATTAAATAATTTAATTAATTTATCAAGCCAACCAATGCCGTACATTATCGGCATTGGTTGTCTTGTAATTTATAATATATCAGGTTTTAATGCTGTTCTTTGTTTGTGGGTACATTGTTAAAATGCAAGTGGAAAATCAATTGTTCATGGACATTTCCTTAATTGTACAATAAATAAAATAAATAAAACTTATTTAGATGATTTATATGCATGTCAGTTAAACCAAGTTACATTTTCACAAAAAGTTTAAAAATTCATTATAATTAAAAGCTCAAAATATTTTGGTGCACATTAGTTAATTTTGCCTTATTGTCAAAGATAAAACAGCTTTTAGAAAGAACAAATTAGGTTAACGTAAAATTAAAAATGGATGTACTTTGAAAAATTTATTATGTAACATACATCATTACGGTACTTAGTAGAGTGTGCCATTACTATCACAAATATCAGTAATCAAATTCAAATACCTTCCAATTTCACATTGGTGAACATCGCAACCTCTCTTTGGCATAACTCCCATGCCTCTTTGGGGTTCGGAAGATTGAAACGTGCTGATGTAGTGAACATACGGCGCCTCGTCCGTTATTTCAAAGTATCGGATGTTGCTGTCACCCTGAAATTAAAAAAAAACAAACTTTAATAAAATTTTCTTTTAGTATTAAGACAATATAAAAGTATTTTTGTACAAGATAAAACAAATATAAAAAGTATACTGCAAAAAAAATTTTAAAAACTCAGAAAAATCATTAATTTATTTCCTCACAATGTATTATTTCAAACTGAATTCAAGTTATTGTTTCTACACCATACAGCTTTTACAGATTACATTACAAACTATAGATTTTCCCAACTGCAAGTAAAATAATACTTTTATCAAAAAAAGTAGAATTATTTTGATATTTAAGAGAATCTGAGATATTAGACAAGCTATGCCATTATTATTAAATCTTCAAAGTCAAAACCAACAATTATCAAACCAGCTTGAAATCCTATGAAAAGGACAAATGCTATTATATTTATCAAGACCATTGAAATCTCATTACAAGAAATCATCATCTTTCATACACTTAATGCATCAGCAATATATAAATAATGCAATATGTCATCTACAACCCACACAACTTACAAGACCAACCTAATGTGTATGATTATCAGTCAGGTAATAATTAATGTCAATCAAAATCAATCATCATCATCAAATGGATTAATGAAAGTCTATCACTCTATAGACAAATTCTTCATTATCTTAAAATTACAGTTTATAACTTTTGAATTTACCATTTATAGTGTATACAGGTGGCATTAATCTAAAAATAAATTTGTTATAACATTATTTGTATACAGTCTGACAGAAAATACACACAATTTTGTTTAACTACATTACAATGTAATATAAAATGTACTCTGTATAACAATACAAGCATTTCCTCCATATCACAAGATCTTTTTGAACAGAGAAAATAATGATCCATAATATTTTTAAAATAAAAATTGTTTGTCTTAACTCTCACCATATATTTTTGGTAATTTCATGAATACACAATTTCATATATTATTTTCCTCATGTTACATTATCAAATTATTTCTTATTATTGTATATCCATCAATTTAAATATTTCAACATTCTAATTTCATTATAATTTTTCATAACCAAGAATTGCTACTACATTAATACAATGTACCTTGGCACAAAGATAAAGAAGATTAACATCTGGGTCGTAGAATGGATATAAGACGCCGTTGCTTGTATCTAATGTTTCTAGAATGATGGGGTCTTTAAGAGATGACTGGAATAAAAAAAAAATCTTTTTTAATTAATTAATTCATATTAAAGTTCAGATTAATTATCAATTTACAGATAATACACGTAGATTAACATTATGCAAACTGATAATTTTACATAAATCTATCACACATTAACAACAGTTAATTAAATTTATGCTATCAAAATATTTAAATTTTTCCCAAAGGACTTTAAATAATTTACGGATTATTCCAAAAAAATATGCAAGAAGTTTTCATTTAATCACCTAGCAACACGAGCTTTTTTTAAAATAAATGCTAACCTCATTACGTAATGCATATTGTCGTTCGCTCATGCGAGAAAATCCTGTGGTAAAAATTCTTCCGTTTCTCAAATAAATAGCACGTTGAGGCTTTGCTCCTTCGTGGCCCATCGCTTCCTACAATTATATTTGAAATAAAATTTAATATAAAATATTAAAATATATTTTAATTTTAAATTACAAAACNCAAAGGAAAAGTACATACTTTATGAAGGCATAGAGCCTTTACTACATGAAAATGAAAATTAATGAATACACAGTGTACAGTAATTTACCTGATAAGACAGACCTCAGAAAAATACTTTATAAGGCATAAAGCTGTCTATAATGAAAATTAACTAAGGGTTTTTTCGCCCTGCCAGGATGTGGCCGAGTTATCTGGACTGCTGGGTTATTGAGTGTCGAGTTTTCAGGACTCTACTGTATCAGTGTCTTACATACAGAAATATCCCTGTCAAGTTTCAAAATTTTGTTTGGACAATTCAGAGATATTTTTCAAAACAGATGGCACATACATAAACAAATTTGGTAAGGGTATGTTTGTAAAGTCGAGCGAGTTAAACACGTTAGTAACGAATCGTTCTAAAAGTGGTAGTCTCGCTCAGTGCGCATGCTCTGCGATGATGATGTTTCAAATGAAACTAACAAAGTTCACGAAGGAAATAGTTAGTTCACTTAGTTAAGAAAATGGCGGCTGACAATATCAATGTTTCTAAATCTACTCGAGTGTTTAAACTGTGAATTAAAAGGTGAAATGATAGAAATAACTGTCCACCCAAAGCAATCTAAGAAAAATATTTCGGATAAGGCTGCATTAGCAACATTCATATCTTCGATTTTAGAAACAGCCATTTAGTTATAAACGAATTGTTTGAAAAGTCTAATTCGTTCGACTTTACAAACAGTACCCTAAGGTGAGTTTTTTAAATATACTTTTGGGACTCACAAAGTGTCAAAATGTTACCAATCTTTCCCTCTATTACTTTCGTGGCTGTTATAAAATATAAGATCTATTAATTTAATTTACACTCTGTCAGAAAAGTTCCAGGACACGGCTGATAGAAAATTGCAATTTTCTATCAGCTGTGTCCTGAAACTTTTCTGACAAAGGATGTACATGATATATTTTAAAAATTAATTATTAATTGTCTAAAATAATTGAGGTTAAGATTAAAAGCAATTTAGGGGTCTGTTTTGTTTTAAGTTAGTTTATGTTTCACATTATGAGAGTCGTCATAAAATACAGAATAGATGTGGTTGTGAAAAGGATTGTCTTCGTCTGATCTATATTTTATGATCACTTTGGCAATGAAAAATGAAATAATTTGCACATTTTTTTATTTTGTCAGGCAAATATGGACCAAAACAGGATTAAGAAATTTTGAAATCTACTACAGTGGACTCACAAATAACCAAGAGTGGAAAAGCATAAAATGTAAAAGTCATCAACTGCTTGGATTAAAAACAAATTAATCCACACAGGCCAAATGACAATCTCCCTAAACAATAAAGAAGTGAATTAGCAAAAACAGCGCAAGTGTTTTTTTCTTCTCCCAAAAATTCTATCTTCATCAAATCAAGATAAAGAAACTGCTTTTGCAAGATTTTTAAACACAATAACACATTTATTTTAGCTAATGTTATTTCAAAAATTCTAAATTAACACATTTGCATTTATCAATTTTCAAAATATTTTGTGCACTGCACCAAAATAGATGCAAGTAACAGTAGTAATCAGTAATAATTAGAAGAAAAAAAACATTGAAATATCTATTGCGGGTTATCTAAAAATTGGCTGAGTTCATTAACATAAAACTTATTTTATTTTTACGCTTTTCTTATAACAATAAATGCTTCATCGGCAAAATAATGTGAGCCAGCACCTAGATAGAGCAGTACCAGCTTGATAGTTACTTGTACCCAAGACAAAACTAGTTTTTGAACTTCCACTTACAGAATGTGCAAATAGAGAGCATTTTTGTTCATACAACAATACCAGCACTGTTTATAAACAACTTCAAAGCATATTAACAAAATTTCACTGTAGTTTGGTTTATTATTTTAATTTTCCCTCTTTTTGAATAATTTTGACCACTTGTCTTATTTCTTCGCTCCTCAAGTCAATCCCAATTCGAGACTTATGTAATAATCACTCCTGAAGTGATTATTATGTAGTGAATGTAAAATAATTTCATGTCATAAGTTATTAATATATTTGCATTCTGAATATTGGAATGTTATTTGACTTGATAAAGATCTTAGTATTAGATCAAAAACAGTCAGTTTTATTATTGTTTTGTACTTGAAAATTAAGGTATTGAATATGTTATTTTACAACATATTTTGCACTGTCTAAATGTAAAATTATCCCATTATAATTTAATTATCTACAATTAAAAATCTTAAATGAGTTATTCAGTTAAATGATTGAACATAAAATGTACATAATTATCATACTTTGAATCC
This sequence comes from Centruroides sculpturatus, assembly GCF_000671375.1. Lineage (NCBI taxonomy): Eukaryota > Metazoa > Arthropoda > Arachnida > Scorpiones > Buthidae > Centruroides > Centruroides sculpturatus. Next base: position 190,448 of record NW_019384546.1, on the reverse strand, counting down.
TGAATCTCTTACAACAAACATGCAAATAAAAACAATATTTACCGACGAATCAGCCGTTCCAGCCGACACATTCGAGTTCTTTGCGGGCATCTTGTCCAAAATATTTGGTTTCTTCGTCACCTTTAATTCTTGTTTTTTAGCAGGAATGTAGCCGTCTTTCAGAGAAAACTAGAATGATAATTTTACAAAAATAAATATTTTGCCTGTAATGAATAATGACAATGATTTTATCTTTATTGACCAATATTGGCTCAGCATTTTTTCCGTCGGACCACTCTTCAGCAGAAATTGCGGGAACATCGGCCAGGGTGGGAGGATACAGATCATCTTGGAATAGTTCGGACTGAAAAATGTTAAGATAAATTTACTAGTAAGGAACCTATAAACTTTTTTTTTTGGTGAAACTTTAAAAAGTACCTTTCTTGGCACAGTAAATGAAATGACTTCACAGAAGCCACGAGAATGTAATTTGTAAAATCTGAAATTAAAAAAATTATTTCATTCAATAAATTAATTGGAAATACAAATCTCAAATATCAGCTTTTCTTCAATAGCAAACCAATTTCGTAAAAAAATATTATCTTAACTTCATACATATGCAAATTGCAGTAATAGAAAAATCATTTACTATGTACAAATTAAGCATTATTAAAATAATAGTATTAATATTCAGAAATTAGCTATTCAACCAAATCCATTAGGACCATTTCCAAAGGTTCGTGCAGATCCCTTGGAAAAGTATTACAGACTAAGAACAGAATGCCTTAAGGTCATTAATCAAACTTTGATAAGGAATTACAATTATATATATATAACATAACAGATCAAAAAACAAAGTAAAAATTATCATGTAACAAAATGAATATAAACATTATTCCCTGACAGGTTAGTAGTCATCTAAAAGTTTTTCAATTTAAGAGAATAAATGATTAAAAACACCATAAACAAAATTAAAGTAAAAGCTTGTCTTAAAGTTTTCCTAAAGATTTATACATCAAAGAGGGAAAAACCTTGTTTAAAGAACAACTCAAGAATCTTGTTAGGCAAGTGCAAAAATAATTAAAGACACTCAAAACACTTGTGCTATTGTGTGCCATGTAAGTAAAGGCTGGTCATCCAATAAAATATTGGATGACCAGCCTTTTGTTAGATCAACATACACAGGCGCAAGATAAATATTGCCACTTATTGATAACAATTTGGCACATACAATTCCAAAATGCATTAAACATATTTACATGGTTTTCCTCTGCAAACTGTGCATTATCACTTTGCAAATTGCAATTGCGAAACAGTAACCATTTCAATGTTCTTAAAAGTAAAGTTCTCTCATTTGGATGATATAATGTCTTTGTATAAGGAAAAAGATCTTTCTACATTGACCAAGACTAATGGGTCATGTTTCATTTTTACTCGGAATTCTAGTTCAGTGCAATCCAAGATATTTGTCAAATCAGAATTTTTTGATCAACTAGATCTGAGTTTGTCCAGGGCAAAACCATCCAGTACATCGAGTGCCTGACTTACAACATTCCACTGATCCCGCATTTCAGTTCCATGTCTTTCCAGCTCTTTGATTTTATCTACTAATAACTTGTACGAACACACAGAGTAGAGCTCTGTGGTCACTACTGGATCAGACACCAGTTTCTTGACACTGTCGACAGCAACAGAATGGCCAGGGAAATTCATTGATAAACACATTGAAGTTCTTGCAGTAGAATACCATACTGTTTATCCAAGACCTCCAATGGGTGTCCACTGGAGTGGGTGGTAATGGCAGCCCAGTTATGTCTTGGTAAAAGTGCTCCCAATTAGGGCACTAAAGGAGAACAAATTTTATTTTCAAAATGAAGTCATTGGCCATGCTATATTCTACATGAATACGTTCCATTACTCAGTATATGACATGGGCAAGACAAGTCACATGCTTTAGGTTGTTGTAGATGCACTTCAAATTTGAGAATGCTAACATGTAAAATGCTTTATCTGTAATGATAAGCCAAATTTTTTTGTACTGGACACCATTTAGCAACAACTTCATGCAAATATCATTGAAAACTCGGGACACTAGTCGAGTTCATATTTTCAAGTTGGTACATTTTGAACAACATTGGTTGTACATAGCATCTGGTCAAAGGTCAACAAGAACGTTTGGCACGTACCATTTTGTGGAATGCGTTGTTTCGTCCAGTATGAACACTACAGGATTATCGCCGACAATGTCCAAGATTTTAGATATGGTTTGATCATAAACTGGTTTCACATAGTTTTTTCTAAGGATGCTCTTGTCGAGGACAAAGCTTTCCCGTATATTTCTGGAGAATTAACTTAAAGGCTGGATTCTTTACCTTATATAAGGGTGTATTTGCCTGCAGAAGAGTGGTTGTTAAATCTGCATAAAATGTATTATTAGCCTTTTGAAATTCTTCTCTTTGAAATGTGGCTCCTATAAATGTCTGCTTGAAATTCTTCCTTTTCTGTTTGCCTTCTTTATGCTTTTCCGAACTCACACATCACATGATTTTCGTTTCTTGGTGTCTCACATCAACTGAAATCACATAATCGCAAATGGAACAGTGAAGAAGTTTTCCACCTGTGCATATGCCTTCATCTTTAAACTTATTTGCTAAAATGTTCAGTTTAGATGAAGACAATTTTGCCATTTTCTAATGTTGCTGACACCAAATAAAGGAAATTGGAACTGTTGTGTTCACAAGTCAGGGCAAGATGACATCAATACATAATTTTCTAGATTGTTTTTTTTTTTCTAAAAAAAAAAAAAACAATGTTCAGTAAATCTGTTTACATTCTTATAACAATCCTAAGTTTAATTGTTTAGTCCAAAAAATTTCCCTTTTCCCTCTCAACAAAAGAAGAAAGTATGCTAATTATCGTATTTTTTCCTCAGCATACATGGTCTGGTTTAACAAATGTTTTTTCCCCCTCAAGTAAATGAATAAAAACCACCAAAAGAAAGATAATTGCCAACATATTCTTTGAAAATGTAAAAAAAGGAAAAACCATATGCAAAATATATAGTTTGGGTGCTAGTCACCGTTTAGGGGCAGGTTTGTGTTTTGGGTGCATTTGAGTGCTAAACAATTTGGCAATGAGTTGGCCTACTGCACTAACACCAATGTAGTTTGTCTTTTTACACTCTGCCTCCTTCAAAAGCTGAGTGGATGAGGCACCCAAAAATCCAGATACTAGTTATAAAATACATTAAAATTTTACTGTCGAAGTTTTACATTTGCCCATCACAATTTCTCAACGTGTGTAATGTGTGCCATGTGGCACACAATCATCCAATATTCAAATTCTTCCTATGCTCACAATGACATATCTGTTGTCACTCCTCCCACAGCTGCCACAATTCTACAGCTCTTGAAGATTAGTCATGTTGAATGATGAGTGGTTCTGACTTTGCAAACTACAGAACACCATCTCTATTGCATAACTGCCATTTCAAGTGTAGATTTCTCCAAAATCTGGAACATTTCCACTAAGCCACAATAAATCCCCTTCCTCACCTTTTCCAAGTAAATTTTTATTACAAAACAAATGTCTTCAGCCTTCTTTATCAGCCTGCCTCGGGTTACTGAACAAAAACAAAAAAACTAGATGAAAAAATAGCATTCAAAATCATAATCTTCTAGTTGTTGTATACTCCAAAACTGTGTCTTCTTTTCTTCAATTAATTTATCACTACTAGGTGCATGCATATACAAACACTTGGCAATTCTATCATCAACTTTTATTCAGGAATTTCTTATTTGCTGAGACATGTTTTGGGCTCAAGCCTCTCTTCTACATTGCGAGCCAACCAATGCCATATGTTATTGGCCTAGATATTGGCTATAATACTAATAAATTATGAAACAATTTGGTACTAGAGGGAGACGTTAGGCACCATCTCTTAATAAATTTAATTATTAATTATGATTTTTAATTAAAATTTAAAGTTATAATTTTTAATTAAATAATTTAATTAATTTATCAAGCCAACCAATGCCGTACATTATCGGCATTGGTTGTCTTGTAATTTATAATATATCAGGTTTTAATGCTGTTCTTTGTTTGTGGGTACATTGTTAAAATGCAAGTGGAAAATCAATTGTTCATGGACATTTCCTTAATTGTACAATAAATAAAATAAATAAAACTTATTTAGATGATTTATATGCATGTCAGTTAAACCAAGTTACATTTTCACAAAAAGTTTAAAAATTCATTATAATTAAAAGCTCAAAATATTTTGGTGCACATTAGTTAATTTTGCCTTATTGTCAAAGATAAAACAGCTTTTAGAAAGAACAAATTAGGTTAACGTAAAATTAAAAATGGATGTACTTTGAAAAATTTATTATGTAACATACATCATTACGGTACTTAGTAGAGTGTGCCATTACTATCACAAATATCAGTAATCAAATTCAAATACCTTCCAATTTCACATTGGTGAACATCGCAACCTCTCTTTGGCATAACTCCCATGCCTCTTTGGGGTTCGGAAGATTGAAACGTGCTGATGTAGTGAACATACGGCGCCTCGTCCGTTATTTCAAAGTATCGGATGTTGCTGTCACCCTGAAATTAAAAAAAAACAAACTTTAATAAAATTTTCTTTTAGTATTAAGACAATATAAAAGTATTTTTGTACAAGATAAAACAAATATAAAAAGTATACTGCAAAAAAAATTTTAAAAACTCAGAAAAATCATTAATTTATTTCCTCACAATGTATTATTTCAAACTGAATTCAAGTTATTGTTTCTACACCATACAGCTTTTACAGATTACATTACAAACTATAGATTTTCCCAACTGCAAGTAAAATAATACTTTTATCAAAAAAAGTAGAATTATTTTGATATTTAAGAGAATCTGAGATATTAGACAAGCTATGCCATTATTATTAAATCTTCAAAGTCAAAACCAACAATTATCAAACCAGCTTGAAATCCTATGAAAAGGACAAATGCTATTATATTTATCAAGACCATTGAAATCTCATTACAAGAAATCATCATCTTTCATACACTTAATGCATCAGCAATATATAAATAATGCAATATGTCATCTACAACCCACACAACTTACAAGACCAACCTAATGTGTATGATTATCAGTCAGGTAATAATTAATGTCAATCAAAATCAATCATCATCATCAAATGGATTAATGAAAGTCTATCACTCTATAGACAAATTCTTCATTATCTTAAAATTACAGTTTATAACTTTTGAATTTACCATTTATAGTGTATACAGGTGGCATTAATCTAAAAATAAATTTGTTATAACATTATTTGTATACAGTCTGACAGAAAATACACACAATTTTGTTTAACTACATTACAATGTAATATAAAATGTACTCTGTATAACAATACAAGCATTTCCTCCATATCACAAGATCTTTTTGAACAGAGAAAATAATGATCCATAATATTTTTAAAATAAAAATTGTTTGTCTTAACTCTCACCATATATTTTTGGTAATTTCATGAATACACAATTTCATATATTATTTTCCTCATGTTACATTATCAAATTATTTCTTATTATTGTATATCCATCAATTTAAATATTTCAACATTCTAATTTCATTATAATTTTTCATAACCAAGAATTGCTACTACATTAATACAATGTACCTTGGCACAAAGATAAAGAAGATTAACATCTGGGTCGTAGAATGGATATAAGACGCCGTTGCTTGTATCTAATGTTTCTAGAATGATGGGGTCTTTAAGAGATGACTGGAATAAAAAAAAAATCTTTTTTAATTAATTAATTCATATTAAAGTTCAGATTAATTATCAATTTACAGATAATACACGTAGATTAACATTATGCAAACTGATAATTTTACATAAATCTATCACACATTAACAACAGTTAATTAAATTTATGCTATCAAAATATTTAAATTTTTCCCAAAGGACTTTAAATAATTTACGGATTATTCCAAAAAAATATGCAAGAAGTTTTCATTTAATCACCTAGCAACACGAGCTTTTTTTAAAATAAATGCTAACCTCATTACGTAATGCATATTGTCGTTCGCTCATGCGAGAAAATCCTGTGGTAAAAATTCTTCCGTTTCTCAAATAAATAGCACGTTGAGGCTTTGCTCCTTCGTGGCCCATCGCTTCCTACAATTATATTTGAAATAAAATTTAATATAAAATATTAAAATATATTTTAATTTTAAATTACAAAACTATCTTCTGAATTAAAAAAAGTTTGAAGTGAGAAATATAAGGACAAGAAAACAAAATCTGTTAAAATAAGAAAAAACAATTAGATACTAAATATTAATTGCTATCATTTAAAAATTAGTTTTGATGGTTATTAGTGTTCCAAAACACTTGACTATGTAGCAGGAATGGCCAACTAAACTTGCATAGAGCCACATGTAAGGCATCAATATGTGCAAGAGCCAATGTGGCAACATAATACACCACCAATGTAAATGGTGCCACAACAATACACCTTAATTAGTGTCAATCAAATTTAAATCATGATAAACTTTTTTCATTTTTAGAGGAGCTGATTTGTACAAAAGCCGTAAATCACACACACACACAACAATTTCGGGACAATAGTAATGACATGTAGCGATGTACAGAAATGACAGCAACTGAATAATTGCATTAACATGCTACAAAATAGTGAATTTATCTCATCTTCAGTAGTATTAAATAACATATTACAGTAAGGTTAATGAATATATGGCATTTAGATCATCATATTATTATTAATGAACATTTAATCTTAAATATTGCTGTAAAGTATGATATTAGATACAGGATCTGATATGTTAATTTTAGATACCAGAAGTATGAAAAAAATAAGCATTGAACTTTTAGACAGTCAACAAAAAACATTACAATTCTTAATACATTTTTATTAGCTCACTTTGTTGGTTGATAATTTTATCTTTTAGGATAATTTTTAATGCCATTAGTTCTGCTGGACAATTTTGACAGCCAGCAAATGTTGCTCCAAGATAGCTTTCTGTTAAGATGTTCTATGGCATTCTATGGCAAAAGCAGACATGTACTAATGAAAATGAGATCTAAACTGGCTTCAAATTAAAGCTGTTACCAAGGAAAGTTGCTAATTGCACATACTCCTTTTATTTACTCTGTTGACGTAATTTGATTTATCCATTCTAACATAATACTTTTATCTTTTTTTAAAGGATAGAGTGATGCTATCTAAACATTACATTCAAAAATGCTGCACAGTACAATAATATATAGCAAGAACTATATCATTGTATTTTGAGAGCCACATATGACTCAAGTTGCAACTTTACCACCATTGTTCCACAAACATTAGAAATAATACTACTATATAGTAAGAGCATTGTAAAAATTCAAAAATTAGCAATGTACAAAATTATATATATTAAAACCTCACTAGTTAACAGCTCCGGGGCACAGTTAATAGGGTTTTCTCTATAATATGATCACATTAACTGGAAGTTGTTAATACTTTTAATTGAAACTTATTTTTCTGTGTACCCTTTAATAGATCTGCAATATTTATTTTCCTTTATATTTCATGTAAACACAGACAATTAAGATAAACAAAAATTACCTAGTCAGTCAAACACACCACCTCACCATTACAACCTTGTGTTGACACCCTTTAACTGATACAGTACGTTACCAGCATTCTTACTGGATCACAGGGACACCTCAACAATACCCTAAAGAACTACAATTTTGTAATCATGCTATGCTTAATAATAGGAAATTTATGGCCACAGAATAATTTCAGAAAAATCAGGGGTTGAACTTGTTAACTTGAAACTAACTCAGATTTCCCACCATTAAATTTCAAGTTAACAAGGTTTTACTATACCAAGATCATACTATTAGTCAAATGAAATAAAACCATGATATTATGCAAATTAAACACAGTATTTACTTTCTCTAATATCATGGTTTCATTTCATTTGACTAATAAGTATTATCTTGCTATAGTAAAATGTAGTGTAGTGTGCATCACTCATTATTTTGAAGAACAAAATGCATCCAAATTACCAACTCATTTTTAAGAAATTATTTTCTCAAACTACATTTTGATATTTGTCAGATTTTAGGTTTTATAGTCCACAAAAAGATTGCAAGATTATTTTATTACTTTCATTCCTACAATAATGAAATATTTTTGTATCTTTGCTGGACTGAGCTTTGAGAAAGGCTTATGGGTCATTTAAGAAATTTTGAAGTCTTTTTTTAATAATATTTAGAAGAATAAGTCTTAAGAAATCCAAACTTTTAATTTTTTTGTATCTAAGATTTTTTGCCCAAATATTAAAACAATGCTTACTACAATATTCATCAATTGTCTGCACTTAGTAAAAAAAAACAACATTTTTGTATCAAATCTATGACTAATTGATTTTTTAATTAATTTCACCAATAGAAATATAAACTAATAAAGAATCAAAAATCTGATACCAGAAGTCAGCATACCATTTCTAAATCGCCAGTCCTTGGGTTGTAAATCCTGATCTTCCTGTCTTTGCACGTGGTGACGAGACGACTTCCATCCCAGTTCCAGCTACAGTGGAAGATCAGATCGGGATGGTCTATCTGAGAAAATATTTCTCCCGTGCCCACATTCCAGATGAAAATTTTACAGTCCGCTCCTAGAAATTACACAAATATATTATAATATATACATGCATTTTTATATATGCTTATGTCTTAAAGAGATAATAGGACTTTAGTATCCAATTATCTTCTTACACCAAAAGAAAAAGCTAAAGAAATTGTAAAAACATATCAACTGTAATAGCTTATAACAGAAAATGGATGACAATAGTTCCTCTGTTTGGTCAAACATTTTAAAATTATTTTCTGTAAGAATATGAAAAAATAACTGAAGAATTCATGTGACAAAATGACAAAAAATCTTAGTGCAACAAAAATATTAGAAAGTGAAATCAAGTATCGGCTCAAATGTTACTTTGATTTACTCATTTACTTGCATAATATAGTTACATATCAAGTAGTCATTAACCTGCCATTAACAGAATATTTCAGCAAATGGATCAGAGCTTGGAAATCAATTTTGATTTAGTAAGAAAGTAAGAATGATGACAGTCTACATAGAGTTAGTCCTCATGTAATATTATTGACTTATATGATTGCTTGCAACATTAAGTGAAACAGTGTGTAACGAAACCAATTTTACTGGCTATATTGTTATTACCAATTTTAACATATTTGATATAAACAAGACAAATTCAGTTATTATACTTATTAGATTGTGTTTGCAACCAGCAGCATTTATTTCCCACCTCAATCAATTTTACTGTTTATAAAAAAAATTGACAACAGTATTGTAAATTATTACAAATGTGCTTGTACCTTTCCTCAATGACATTATACTGAAATGATATTAAAAGAGGACTTGCTGTATCTGCATAATAAGTCTGGATAAAAAAAGATTGTAAGAAATATAAACATACCACTTATACATAAGGAATGGCTTTGCTAATCAGAGTGTCCCCAAAATCTGCCATTTGAACTCTCATATAATAAAGTTCCTGCATACTGGCAATTTTATTTCTTTCAAGGATTTCTTAAAATGCAGAAATGGTCACTACAGATCTCTATAAACTGATCTGTACATCTTTCATATTTTACTCGTAAGAGTTTGATAAAGTGAATACCCATAATCTGTTCTGAATACGATTAATTCTTAAATATTTTGCATCAGTGGATAGTCAAGTTATAATTAATATCTGGTAATTTGTTACACTGAATACTGTATAATGAATATTTAAAATATTTTAAGAGTTAAAACAAAATTGATTTTCTTCTAGAAAAACTGGTTGGAAACTGAAGACCAATAAAATGCAACTTTCATAACTACACAACAGCAAAAAACTGAACTCAGATATTATATTCAGATCATCATTACTCTTTAATAAATTATTTTTAAATACGGTAAGAACTTAAGATTTTTCTACAATATTCACAATAATAGAACAGTACTAACCTGCACTCAGCAGCACATTATTAGCAGAAGGATGCCATAAAACCAATCCTGCCCTGCGCTGATGTCCCACTAGTTCAACAACAGGATCCACCAGAGGCCTCAGCAGACCACCTTCCGGAATCTGCCATGCTCTGACGATGCCATCTTCGGAAGCACTGGCGATGACATTATCATTAAAAGGACACCAGGCTATGTCCAGTACTGGGCCCTTGTGACCGGCGACGAGAGGATAGCTGACATCCGTTCTTCCAGTCTAATTATGGTAGGTATATTTTATTTAGGTAATAAACATTACTGTAGTATCAAATCTAAAGTCTAACATGTTTTAGCTTAAGTGAAACATTTTAAGTGTTAAGAAAATCAAACAAATTAATTAACTTAAGAGCTGACAAGTGAATGAAATTGGATTCCATTATATAGTTCTTAGTTCCCAAGGCATAGGTATGTTTTTGTAAGGGAAAAAAATTCTGTTTTGAATATAGCTGAACTGTTTTATGAAAGATGTATATTGAAGCATTACATTATAAAAAGTATCAAGATTTGCACTGAGAGAATACAAACAAAACTCTCAGGTGGCACTTAATCAAAGTAATGGAATGCATATAATTCCTGGGGTGGGACTTAATAAAAGCAACATATCCCAGTTAAATACTCAGATAGCATCTAATCAAATGCAATGCAAACCATTCAAATGATTAAACATAGCTTTATTGTTGCAAAACGTACAAATAGTTCCCTGAATTTGTCAAAATTAAATTTTTGACTATAGAAAATATAACAATCAATAGTGAGGTGTGTTGGGACAATACAAAATTTAAATATTATGCAATAAAACATTAGCAAAAACCAAATTGTTAGCAATACTGTTATCAATAATCATATTGGAAAAAAAAAAAAAAAAAAAAACACCTATTAAAATGAGTTTCAGATNTTTAATTAATTTATCAAGCCAACCAATGCCGTACATTATCGGCATTGGTTGTCTTGTAATTTATAATATATCAGGTTTTAATGCTGTTCTTTGTTTGTGGGTACATTGTTAAAATGCAAGTGGAAAATCAATTGTTCATGGACATTTCCTTAATTGTACAATAAATAAAATAAATAAAACTTATTTAGATGATTTATATGCATGTCAGTTAAACCAAGTTACATTTTCACAAAAAGTTTAAAAATTCATTATAATTAAAAGCTCAAAATATTTTGGTGCACATTAGTTAATTTTGCCTTATTGTCAAAGATAAAACAGCTTTTAGAAAGAACAAATTAGGTTAACGTAAAATTAAAAATGGATGTACTTTGAAAAATTTATTATGTAACATACATCATTACGGTACTTAGTAGAGTGTGCCATTACTATCACAAATATCAGTAATCAAATTCAAATACCTTCCAATTTCACATTGGTGAACATCGCAACCTCTCTTTGGCATAACTCCCATGCCTCTTTGGGGTTCGGTGTTGTGTTCACAAGTCAGGGCAAGATGACATCAATACATAATTTTCTAGATTGTTTTTTTTTTTCTAAAAAAAAAAAAAACAATGTTCAGTAAATCTGTTTACATTCTTATAACAATCCTAAGTTTAATTGTTTAGTCCAAAAAATTTCCCTTTTCCCTCTCAACAAAAGAAGAAAGTATGCTAATTATCGTATTTTTTCCTCAGCATACATGGTCTGGTTTAACAAATGTTTTTTCCCCCTCAAGTAAATGAATAAAAACCACCAAAAGAAAGATAATTGCCAACATATTCTTTGAAAATGTAAAAAAAGGAAAAACCATATGCAAAATATATAGTTTGGGTGCTAGTCACCGTTTAGGGGCAGGTTTGTGTTTTGGGTGCATTTGAGTGCTAAACAATTTGGCAATGAGTTGGCCTACTGCACTAACACCAATGTAGTTTGTCTTTTTACACTCTGCCTCCTTCAAAAGCTGAGTGGATGAGGCACCCAAAAATCCAGATACTAGTTATAAAATACATTAAAATTTTACTGTCAAAGTTTTACATTTGCCCATCACAATTTCTCAACGTGTGTAATGTGTGCCATGTGGCACACAATCATCCAATATTCAAATTCTTCCTATGCTCACAATGACATATCTGTTGTCACTCCTCCCACAGCTGCCACAATTCTACAGCTCTTGAAGATTAGTCATGTTGAATGATGAGTGGTTCTGACTTTGCAAACTACAGAACACCATCTCTATTGCATAACTGCCATTTCAAGTGTAGATTTCTCCAAAATCTGGAACATTTCTACTAAGCCACAATAAATCCCCTTCCTCACCTTTTCCAAGTAAATTTTTATTACAAAACAAATGTCTTCAGCCTTCTTTATCAGCCTGCCTCGGGTTACTGAACAAAAACAAAAAAACTAGATGAAAAAATAGCATTCAAAATCATAATCTTCTAGTTGTTGTATACTCCAAAACTGTGTCTTCTTTTCTTCAATTAATTTATCACTACTAGGTGCATGCATATACAAACACTTGGCAATTCTATCATCAACTTTTATTCAGGAATTTCTTATTTGCTGAGACATGTTTTGGGCTCAAGCCTCTCTTCTACATTGCGAGCCAACCAATGCCATATGTTATTGGCCTAGATATTGGCTATAATACTAATAAATTATGAAACAATTTGGTACTAGAGGGAGACGTTAGGCACCATCTCTTAATAAATTTAATTATTAATTATGATTTTTAATTAAAATTTAAAGTTATAATTTTTAATTAAATAATTTAATTAATTTATCAAGCCAACCAATGCCGTACATTATCGGCATTGGTTGTCTTGTAATTTATAATATATCAGGTTTTAATGCTGTTCTTTGTTTGTGGGTACATTGTTAAAATGCAAGTGGAAAATCAATTGTTCATGGACATTTCCTTAATTGTACAATAAATAAAATAAATAAAACTTATTTAGATGATTTATATGCATGTCAGTTAAACCAAGTTACATTTTCACAAAAAGTTTAAAAATTCATTATAATTAAAAGCTCAAAATATTTTGGTGCACATTAGTTAATTTTGCCTTATTGTCAAAGATAAAACAGCTTTTAGAAAGAACAAATTAGGTTAACGTAAAATTAAAAATGGATGTACTTTGAAAAATTTATTATGTAACATACATCATTACGGTACTTAGTAGAGTGTGCCATTACTATCACAAATATCAGTAATCAAATTCAAATACCTTCCAATTTCACATTGGTGAACATCGCAACCTCTCTTTGGCATAACTCCCATGCCTCTTTGGGGTTCGGAAGATTGAAACGTGCTGATGTAGTGAACATACGGCGCCTCGTCCGTTATTTCAAAGTATCGGATGTTGCTGTCACCCTGAAATTAAAAAAAAACAAACTTTAATAAAATTTTCTTTTAGTATTAAGACAATATAAAAGTATTTTTGTACAAGATAAAACAAATATAAAAAGTATACTGCAAAAAAAATTTTAAAAACTCAGAAAAATCATTAATTTATTTCCTCACAATGTATTATTTCAAACTGAATTCAAGTTATTGTTTCTACACCATACAGCTTTTACAGATTACATTACAAACTATAGATTTTCCCAACTGCAAGTAAAATAATACTTTTATCAAAAAAAGTAGAATTATTTTGATATTTAAGAGAATCTGAGATATTAGACAAGCTATGCCATTATTATTAAATCTTCAAAGTCAAAACCAACAATTATCAAACCAGCTTGAAATCCTATGAAAAGGACAAATGCTATTATATTTATCAAGACCATTGAAATCTCATTACAAGAAATCATCATCTTTCATACACTTAATGCATCAGCAATATATAAATAATGCAATATGTCATCTACAACCCACACAACTTACAAGACCAACCTAATGTGTATGATTATCAGTCAGGTAATAATTAATGTCAATCAAAATCAATCATCATCATCAAATGGATTAATGAAAGTCTATCACTCTATAGACAAATTCTTCATTATCTTAAAATTACAGTTTATAACTTTTGAATTTACCATTTATAGTGTATACAGGTGGCATTAATCTAAAAATAAATTTGTTATAACATTATTTGTATACAGTCTGACAGAAAATACACACAATTTTGTTTAACTACATTACAATGTAATATAAAATGTACTCTGTATAACAATACAAGCATTTCCTCCATATCACAAGATCTTTTTGAACAGAGAAAATAATGATCCATAATATTTTTAAAATAAAAATTGTTTGTCTTAACTCTCACCATATATTTTTGGTAATTTCATGAATACACAATTTCATATATTATTTTCCTCATGTTACATTATCAAATTATTTCTTATTATTGTATATCCATCAATTTAAATATTTCAACATTCTAATTTCATTATAATTTTTCATAACCAAGAATTGCTACTACATTAATACAATGTACCTTGGCACAAAGATAAAGAAGATTAACATCTGGGTCGTAGAATGGATATAAGACGCCGTTGCTTGTATCTAATGTTTCTAGAATGATGGGGTCTTTAAGAGATGACTGGAATAAAAAAAAAATCTTTTTTAATTAATTAATTCATATTAAAGTTCAGATTAATTATCAATTTACAGATAATACACGTAGATTAACATTATGCAAACTGATAATTTTACATAAATCTATCACACATTAACAACAGTTAATTAAATTTATGCTATCAAAATATTTAAATTTTTCCCAAAGGACTTTAAATAATTTACGGATTATTCCAAAAAAATATGCAAGAAGTTTTCATTTAATCACCTAGCAACACGAGCTTTTTTTAAAATAAATGCTAACCTCATTACGTAATGCATATTGTCGTTCGCTCATGCGAGAAAATCCTGTGGTAAAAATTCTTCCGTTTCTCAAATAAATAGCACGTTGAGGCTTTGCTCCTTCGTGGCCCATCGCTTCCTACAATTATATTTGAAATAAAATTTAATATAAAATATTAAAATATATTTTAATTTTAAATTACAAAACTATCTTCTGAATTAAAAAAAGTTTGAAGTGAGAAATATAAGGACAAGAAAACAAAATCTGTTAAAATAAGAAAAAACAATTAGATACTAAATATTAATTGCTATCATTTAAAAATTAGTTTTGATGGTTATTAGTGTTCCAAAACACTTGACTATGTAGCAGGAATGGCCAACTAAACTTGCATAGAGCCACATGTAAGGCATCAATATGTGCAAGAGCCAATGTGGCAACATAATACACCACCAATGTAAATGGTGCCACAACAATACACCTTAATTAGTGTCAATCAAATTTAAATCATGATAAACTTTTTTCATTTTTAGAGGAGCTGATTTGTACAAAAGCCGTAAATCACACACACACACAACAATTTCGGGACAATAGTAATGACATGTAGCGATGTACAGAAATGACAGCAACTGAATAATTGCATTAACATGCTACAAAATAGTGAATTTATCTCATCTTCAGTAGTATTAAATAACATATTACAGTAAGGTTAATGAATATATGGCATTTAGATCATCATATTATTATTAATGAACATTTAATCTTAAATATTGCTGTAAAGTATGATATTAGATACAGGATCTGATATGTTAATTTTAGATACCAGAAGTATGAAAAAAATAAGCATTGAACTTTTAGACAGTCAACAAAAAACATTACAATTCTTAATACATTTTTATTAGCTCACTTTGTTGGTTGATAATTTTATCTTTTAGGATAATTTTTAATGCCATTAGTTCTGCTGGACAATTTTGACAGCCAGCAAATGTTGCTCCAAGATAGCTTTCTGTTAAGATGTTCTATGGCATTCTATGGCAAAAGCAGACATGTACTAATGAAAATGAGATCTAAACTGGCTTCAAATTAAAGCTGTTACCAAGGAAAGTTGCTAATTGCACATACTCCTTTTATTTACTCTGTTGACGTAATTTGATTTATCCATTCTAACATAATACTTTTATCTTTTTTTAAAGGATAGAGTGATGCTATCTAAACATTACATTCAAAAATGCTGCACAGTACAATAATATATAGCAAGAACTATATCATTGTATTTTGAGAGCCACATATGACTCAAGTTGCAACTTTACCACCATTGTTCCACAAACATTAGAAATAATACTACTATATAGTAAGAGCAATGTACAAATTCAAAAATTAGCAATGTACAAAATTATATATATTAAAACCTCACTAGTTAACAGCTCCGGGGCACAGTTAATAGGGTTTTCTCTATAATATGATCACATTAACTGGAAGTTGTTAATACTTTTAATTGAAACTTATTTTTCTGTGTACCCTTTAATAGATCTGCAATATTTATTTTCCTTTATATTTCATGTAAACACAGACAATTAAGATAAACAAAAATTACCTAGTCAGTCAAACACACCACCTCACCATTACAACCTTGTGTTGACACCCTTTAACTGATACAGTACGTTACCAGCATTCTTACTGGATCACAGGGACACCTCAACAATACCCTAAAGAACTACAATTTTGTAATCATGCTATGCTTAATAATAGGAAATTTATGGCCACAGAATAATTTCAGAAAAATCAGGGGTTGAACTTGTTAACTTGAAACTAACTCAGATTTCCCACCATTAAATTTCAAGTTAACAAGGTTTTACTATACCAAGATCATACTATTAGTCAAATGAAATAAAACCATGATATTATGCAAATTAAACACAGTATTTACTTTCTCTAATATCATGGTTTCATTTCATTTGACTAATAAGTATTATCTTGCTATAGTAAAATGTAGTGTAGTGTGCATCACTCATTATTTTGAAGAACAAAATGCATCCAAATTACCAACTCATTTTTAAGAAATTATTTTCTCAAACTACATTTTGATATTTGTCAGATTTTAGGTTTTATAGTCCACAAAAAGATTGCAAGATTATTTTATTACTTTCATTCCTACAATAATGAAATATTTTTGTATCTTTGCTGGACTGAGCTTTGAGAAAGGCTTATGGGTCATTTAAGAAATTTTGAAGTCTTTTTTTAATAATATTTAGAAGAATAAGTCTTAAGAAATCCAAACTTTTAATTTTTTTGTATCTAAGATTTTTTGCCCAAATATTAAAACAATGCTTACTACAATATTCATCAATTGTCTGCACTTAGTAAAAAAAAACAACATTTTTGTATCAAATCTATGACTAATTGATTTTTTAATTAATTTCACCAATAGAAATATAAACTAATAAAGAATCAAAAATCTGATACCAGAAGTCAGCATACCATTTCTAAATCGCCAGTCCTTGGGTTGTAAATCCTGATCTTCCTGTCTTTGCACGTGGTGACGAGACGACTTCCATCCCAGTTCCAGCTACAGTGGAAGATCAGATCGGGATGGTCTATCTGAGAAAATATTTCTCCCGTGCCCACATTCCAGATGAAAATTTTACAGTCCGCTCCTAGAAATTACACAAATATATTATAATATATACATGCATTTTTATATATGCTTATGTCTTAAAGAGATAATAGGACTTTAGTATCCAATTATCTTCTTACACCAAAAGAAAAAGCTAAAGAAATTGTAAAAACATATCAACTGTAATAGCTTATAACAGAAAATGGATGACAATAGTTCCTCTGTTTGGTCAAACATTTTAAAATTATTTTCTGTAAGAATATGAAAAAATAACTGAAGAATTCATGTGACAAAATGACAAAAAATCTTAGTGCAACAAAAATATTAGAAAGTGAAATCAAGTATCGGCTCAAATGTTACTTTGATTTACTCATTTACTTGCATAATATAGTTACATATCAAGTAGTCATTAACCTGCCATTAACAGAATATTTCAGCAAATGGATCAGAGCTTGGAAATCAATTTTGATTTAGTAAGAAAGTAAGAATGATGACAGTCTACATAGAGTTAGTCCTCATGTAATATTATTGACTTATATGATTGCTTGCAACATTAAGTGAAACAGTGTGTAACGAAACCAATTTTACTGGCTATATTGTTATTACCAATTTTAACATATTTGATATAAACAAGACAAATTCAGTTATTATACTTATTAGATTGTGTTTGCAACCAGCAGCATTTATTTCCCACCTCAATCAATTTTACTGTTTATAAAAAAAATTGACAACAGTATTGTAAATTATTACAAATGTGCTTGTACCTTTCCTCAATGACATTATACTGAAATGATATTAAAAGAGGACTTGCTGTATCTGCATAATAAGTCTGGATAAAAAAAGATTGTAAGAAATATAAACATACCACTTATACATAAGGAATGGCTTTGCTAATCAGTGTGTCCCCAAAATCTGCCATTTGAACTCTCATATAATAAAGTTCCTGCATACTGGCAATTTTATTTCTTTCAAGGATTTCTTAAAATGCAGAAATGGTCACTACAGATCTCTATAAACTGATCTGTACATCTTTCATATTTTACTCGTAAGAGTTTGATAAAGTGAATACCCATAATCTGTTCTGAATACGATTAATTCTTAAATATTTTGCATCAGTGGATAGTCAAGTTATAATTAATATCTGGTAATTTGTTACACTGAATACTGTATAATGAATATTTAAAATATTTTAAGAGTTAAAACAAAATTGATTTTCTTCTAGAAAAACTGGTTGGAAACTGAAGACCAATAAAATGCAACTTTCATAACTACACAACAGCAAAAAACTGAACTCAGATATTATATTCAGATCATCATTACTCTTTAATAAATTATTTTTAAATACGGTAAGAACTTAAGATTTTTCTACAATATTCACAATAATAGAACAGTACTAACCTGCACTCAGCAGCACATTATTAGCAGAAGGATGCCATAAAACCAATCCTGCCCTGCGCTGATGTCCCACTAGTTCAACAACAGGATCCACCAGAGGCCTCAGCAGACCACCTTCCGGAATCTGCCATGCTCTGACGATGCCATCTTCGGAAGCACTGGCGATGACATTATCATTAAAAGGACACCAGGCTATGTCCAGTACTGGGCCCTTGTGACCGGCGACGAGAGGATAGCTGACATCCGTTCTTCCAGTCTAATTATGGTAGGTATATTTTATTTAGGTAATAAACATTACTGTAGTATCAAATCTAAAGTCTAACATGTTTTAGCTTAAGTGAAACATTTTAAGTGTTAAGAAAATCAAACAAATTAATTAACTTAAGAGCTGACAAGTGAATGAAATTGGATTCCATTATATAGTTCTTAGTTCCCAAGGCATAGGTATGTTTTTGTAAGGGAAAAAAATTCTGTTTTGAATATAGCTGAACTGTTTTATGAAAGATGTATATTGAAGCATTACATTATAAAAAGTATCAAGATTTGCACTGAGAGAATACAAACAAAACTCTCAGGTGGCACTTAATCAAAGTAATGGAATGCATATAATTCCTGGGGTGGGACTTAATAAAAGCAACATATCCCAGTTAAATACTCAGATAGCATCTAATCAAATGCAATGCAAACCATTCAAATGATTAAACATAGCTTTATTGTTGCAAAACGTACAAATAGTTCCCTGAATTTGTCAAAATTAAATTTTTGACTATAGAAAATATAACAATCAATAGTGAGGTGTGTTGGGACAATACAAAATTTAAATATTATGCAATAAAACATTAGCAAAAACCAAATTGTTAGCAATACTGTTATCAATAATCATATTGGAAGTAAAAAAAAAAAAAAAAACACCTATTAAAATGAGTTTCAGATCTTTCAGATTTAAAAATAAACTTCACTATTCTCAATTCAATGTAAGAAAATTTTAGAAGTCTGAAAGAAGTCAAAGTCTGATCATTACTTTTAGTTGTTATTTTCCTTTCAGGGTCATTTTTGTTTTAATGATGGCAACTCCCAAGAAACCCCAAAATATACTAAATTCAAAATTAAGACCAACAAATATTTATTTACATAAGTTACTGATCCCGTAACGCTTAAACATGTAAATAAATAGAGTAGTGCGGAATTAACGCTTTTAGGCAGATAAAAGATGACACACCCATTTAATGGTGCAGTGTAGCTCCTAAAAACGACCTTCCTTGAAGTGATTGTCTGGCATTCTTTTGATAGTGATCAATTTGTAAGGCGGTGTATTCTTTGCTTTTTATTTTTGATATTGGCGGAAATTTAATTAATTATACATCCCAAGCTGGAAAAAAAATTTCTTTCATTGATTGATTTTTTTCCTTGTACATAATTGATCTTGACTTACTTTGAATATTTGAAATATATATTTATTACTAACTTCTTGTTTATAATCATTTTTGTTTATTTATATATATTACTGTTCAATCTAATAAATATTATTGCAAATTTTTGCTTATATAAATGTTATTTTGAACCATTGTATTTTGCTTTCCCATTAAGTCCAGGCCTGGTATTTCATTAAAACCTTAATTTTGTGTAACTCCACTTTTTTTGTATGGTGTAGTACATTACAAGTCTAGTTTTTATACTAAAATTTTTAAAAAAGGCATATCAATAAATTTAGAGCTGCAATAGTGACATTTAGTATTTAGTGAATTAGAAATATCTGACAGATTTAGAACATAATTATTATAATCTAAAATCATAGAGGTTGACTTTTATAATTTCAATTTAAATACATATTGAAAGAGAGGACAATGGTTTCTTTATTGATAAGGCAGTCCAATCAATATCTTATTTTCAGATGGCATCATATTGACAGATCCTAATACCACCAGAGAAGGATCAAAGTCTTATTATGCTTTTGTAATAAATGGTATCTAAAATATCATTTGTAATAACTCTCCAAAAAGGGAGTAAATTTTCTAGGGTTTGGTCATCTTTTATATTTAATTAATCAATAGATATTAACAGTATTTCCAGAAATAAAAGATTTAAGGATTAATTGTCAAGCTTGCTTTTTCCAGAAGCACTATAAACATGTTCCACCAATTTAGTGTTTAAAGAAATAAGAGTCTAGAAGTTATTCAAAGTTATTTCATACAAAAATAATTTTCCTTAGAATATTATGTACTAGGGAATGCATTAAGATTAGAACTAAACAGATTTAGTATCTTCCTATATTTTATGAAAAGAGTGATTAAATTCTCATTAACATTGGCAGATAATACAACAACATTGTGCTTTCTTAAATAGCATTTTTAACCAATAGCAAACTAAAGAATAATAATTCAGTGTATGAGTTACCTAATGTTTTAAACAAATTTGGTTTCTCCATTGGTCTGTTTTTAAAAAGAAATGAGTTACGAAAAGTTCTACTGTCCCAATTAACTTTTGCATTGTTTGAAACATTTAAAATTATCCTAATATAAATAGACTGTTTGTTAATTAACTTTAAATGTGTAAAAAAGATTTCTATTAAGCTAGGATTTTAAAAAAATCAGATAAGTGTTAATGCAAATATATGCATTTTCTGAAGAAGATATTTGTCAGAAAAAATGTATAAAGCTCATTTTTTCTGTGCAAGGAACATTGTTAATTACAGCAAACCTACAATTTAGTTAAATTGAAAACCATTAGAAGAAGAAGAAATTAATTTTATGAAGATATTTATAATGAAACTAATTTGTTTACGTAAGTTTGTAATGGAATTTGTTAAAGCTTAAACAATTAGCATAGTTGTGAAAGTTATTCAAATAATAAAAAAAATCCAGCAACGAGTTGAGTAACTTTCCCAGCTGTTATGAGTTTTTATTTGGAAAAAATCTTCATTAAGTCCTACTCCTCTTGATATATGACACCTCTCTTTCTCCTCACCCTCTCAACTTTTAACCACCAAAATTTAATAGCATGAATGCTCCTCATATACAAGCAATCACGCCAAAGTTTGTTTCTTAATCTTTATCCCATCCTGAGATAAGCAAAATAGATGCCAAAATATATGAAACTTTTTTTGCTGTTTTTTACCTTTTGGATTCAGGTCTCAAAACGTGGAGATTTCAAAAAACTGAGTCAAAGTTTTTTTTTTTTTTTTTTTTTTGCAAATATTGGAACTGTGTCAAATTTGATACAATTCCAACTTTCCCTTGTTATGTATACATAAGAGCTGGGAAAATAAAACCAAAATAAGTAAACAAGAAATTGTATAAGTTTTTCTGTTGTATCTACAAATTACAAAGTTGTAAGATATTGCAGAATATATAATTGTGGATCTTGTTTTTCTTCTGTTTTCCCCATGAAAAAAAAAAAAAAAAACACCTATTAAAATGAGTTTCAGATCTTTCAGATTTAAAAATAAACTTCACTATTCTCAATTCAATGTAAGAAAATTTTAGAAGTCTGAAAGAAGTCAAAGTCTGATCATTACTTTTAGTTGTTATTTTCCTTTCAGGGTCATTTTTGTTTTAATGATGGCAACTCCCAAGAAACCCCAAAATATACTAAATTCAAAATTAAGACCAACAAATATTTATTTACATAAGTTACTGATCCCGTAACGCTTAAACATGTAAATAAATAGAGTAGTGCGGAATTAACGCTTTTAGGCAGATAAAAGATGACACACCCATTTAATGGTGCAGTGTAGCTCCTAAAAACGACCTTCCTTGAAGTGATTGTCTGGCATTCTTTTGATAGTGATCAATTTGTAAGGCGGTGTATTCTTTGCTTTTTATTTTTGATATTGGCGGAAATTTAATTAATTATACATCCCAAGCTGGAAAAAAAATTTCTTTCATTGATTGATTTTTTTCCTTGTACATAATTGATCTTGACTTACTTTGAATATTTGAAATATATATTTATTACTAACTTCTTGTTTATAATCATTTTTGTTTATTTATATATATTACTGTTCAATCTAATAAATATTATTGCAAATTTTTGCTTATATAAATGTTATTTTGAACCATTGTATTTTGCTTTCCCATTAAGTCCAGGCCTGGTATTTCATTAAAACCTTAATTTTGTGTAACTCCACTTTTTTTGTATGGTGTAGTACATTACAAGTCTAGTTTTTATACTAAAATTTTTAAAAAAGGCATATCAATAAATTTAGAGCTGCAATAGTGACATTTAGTATTTAGTGAATTAGAAATATCTGACAGATTTAGAACATAATTATTATAATCTAAAATCATAGAGGTTGACTTTTATAATTTCAATTTAAATACATATTGAAAGAGAGGACAATGGTTTCTTTATTGATAAGGCAGTCCAATCAATATCTTATTTTCAGATGGCATCATATTGACAGATCCTAATACCACCAGAGAAGGATCAAAGTCTTATTATGCTTTTGTAATAAATGGTATCTAAAATATCATTTGTAATAACTCTCCAAAAAGGGAGTAAATTTTCTAGGGTTTGGTCATCTTTTATATTTAATTAATCAATAGATATTAACAGTATTTCCAGAAATAAAAGATTTAAGGATTAATTGTCAAGCTTGCTTTTTCCAGAAGCACTATAAACATGTTCCACCAATTTAGTGTTTAAAGAAATAAGAGTCTAGAAGTTATTCAAAGTTATTTCATACAAAAATAATTTTCCTTAGAATATTATGTACTAGGGAATGCATTAAGATTAGAACTAAACAGATTTAGTATCTTCCTATATTTTATGAAAAGAGTGATTAAATTCTCATTAACATTGGCAGATAATACAACAACATTGTGCTTTCTTAAATAGCATTTTTAACCAATAGCAAACTAAAGAATAATAATTCAGTGTATGAGTTACCTAATGTTTTAAACAAATTTGGTTTCTCCATTGGTCTGTTTTTAAAAAGAAATGAGTTACGAAAAGTTCTACTGTCCCAATTAACTTTTGCATTGTTTGAAACATTTAAAATTATCCTAATATAAATACACTGTTTGTTAATTAACTTTAAATGTGTAAAAAAGATTTCTATTAAGCTAGGATTTTAAAAAAATCAGATAAGTGTTAATGCAAATATATGCATTTTCTGAAGAAGATATTTGTCAGAAAAAATGTATAAAGCTCATTTTTTCTGTGCAAGGAACATTGTTAATTACAGCAAACCTACAATTTAGTTAAATTGAAAACCATTAGAAGAAGAAGAAATTAATTTTATGAAGATATTTATAATGAAACTAATTTGTTTACGTAAGTTTGTAATGGAATTTGTTAAAGCTTAAACAATTAGCATAGTTGTGAAAGTTATTCAAATAATAAAAAAAATCCAGCAACGAGTTGAGTAACTTTCCCAGCTGTTATGAGTTTTTATTTGGAAAAAATCTTCATTAAGTCCTACTCCTCTTGATATATGACACCTCTCTTTCTCCTCACCCTCTCAACTTTTAACCACCAAAATTTAATAGCATGAATGCTCCTCATATACAAGCAATCACGCCAAAGTTTGTTTCTTAATCTTTATCCCATCCTGAGATAAGCAAAATAGATGCCAAAATATATGAAACTTTTTTTGCTGTTTTTTACCTTTTGGATTCAGGTCTCAAAACGTGGAGATTTCAAAAAACTGAGTCAAAGTTTTTTTTTTTTTTTTTTTTTGCAAATATTGGAACTGTGTCAAATTTGATACAATTCCAACTTTCCCTTGTTATGTATACATAAGAGCTGGGAAAATAAAACCAAAATAAGTAAACAAGAAATTGTATAAGTTTTTCTGTTGTATCTACAAATTACAAAGTTGTAAGATATTGCAGAATATATAATTGTGTATTTTGTTTTTCTTCTGTTTTCCCCATGTCAAGACATGATCTTTCTAATAAAATAAATGTCAATTCAAATTCTAAGGCAGCAACTACATTTTTATTACTGCAGAAATAACTGTTTTAGATGAAATAACTTTATAACTTGCTCTACATTTTTCAATACAGATTTAATGTGCATTAACATTTTATGCAATTTTAATCTAGTGATTTTTACGTAATGTGAGTTTTTAATTAAACACTTACTTTCTGCAACGGAAGCACTAGAAATGCACCTCCGCCCGCCGCTTCTATGACAATGGCGAGGAACTTCGGATTCACCGCGCAGAAATTCGAATCCCAGGAACTCTTCGTAATTCTAATGTTGTCGTAGCAGTGCTCACGTTTTAGGGGTTGACCGAACACGTGTCGAAATTTACTGTTTCGTACAATGCGAAAAGACATCTGAAAGAAAGTATTTTGTATTTAAAATTATCATTGGAACATTAATTTAAATAGACATGTTATGTATATAATAATAAAATTATAAATTTGATAACTTAAAATTTCACCGATAATCCAAATACCTAATCATTGCTTCTTATATATTTATCAATACAAGTGTATAACATAATAGACATAAATAAAGTAATGATACCGTGCAATAAAATTGCAATAAAATCGCAGTAAAACCGTGCAATAAAATTGCAATATCAATACAAATATATGTAATTTTATTTGAAACTGCAGTAAGCAACATAAAACCCACTTGTGAATATTCAGAAAATATTCTATAAGAAACCAGTACAAATATAATAAAATAATATACTAATAAAAACAGTAAAATTTACTAAATGAATATTAAGTTAAAAGTAAGGAGTTGATAAATATGTCTAACGAAACATCACACAGGGCAATTCACTAGGGACTAAACATTTATGTAGACTATCTGTACAAAATGAAAATACAAGCATAAAGTATAGACAAAATAAATTATTTCCTGACAATGCAATCGACCATATGTTTAACACGTTATTCAAATGTGATCATGCAATCACGAGGTATAAACTAAGTGTTTAGTCCAAGTGTATTAGAAGCATCTAAACTTTTAGAAAAAAAAAAAAAATCACTAAAATACCTATCTGTGAGCGACTAAAACAAATGACTGAACAGTTTATTCGAACGATAACTTCAAAGTAATGTTCTTATTAGAAAGGAACAAAATAACCAACAGCGGCAAAGCTTCAAATAATTTATACCCGACCCCCTAAAATGTAAATTTGTACAATTAATATAAATGAATAATTCAACATATAATTACAGTGTGATCAGAGTAGTGGATGTTTCTCAACTAATGAAAGTTTTGACTTTCAAATCAAACGCCATCAAGAAATAAGATTAGCAGCAGCAATTCATTTTAAATTTTAAGAATCTACCCTTAAAAACAAAAAAAGAATTATTTTCATCTAAATTTCTTATAACTTCAAACTTTCTTTTTTTGGGTTGTAACTTTCATGGTCCATTAAAATTACCATGGACCGGTGGTTGAGAAGGACACATGCAGTCGTTACACGTATGAAAAGTTAATATCCGAACTTGAGTATCATTATTTTACAAAAACCCTCGGGCAGAAAGTAAACATGCTGACAGTTCAAAATTAAAACTTAACTTCTCTAGCCATAATTAATTATTAAAATGAATTTTCATACTTTAAAATTATATTTTAAAAATGTTTTTCATGCTTACTATCTTAAATTTCACACAAACAAATTAAATCAAAAATACTCCAAATATAATTTTCCTTTATATACAGTATATATATTTTACAAATTACATAATTTATATACATAATTAAAAATATAATAGTAGAAAGTTAATTATTTGAATTATTGAATTAACATTTAAATGAAATATTTTATTTTAACATAAAAATAACATGCCAAAACTTATCCCGAAAGGTACAATTTAACACGGTATACCATAGATAATGATATAAATAAGCGTAAAAATAGAATGTAGTATCATTGAAGTGGGTCGCCAATCTTTTTATATCACGAAAATATGTAAGTAAAGGTCGTCGGCCTTCTTATTACTATAAATATTAAAGTCTATTATGTTATTTGAAATGTAATATCATAAGTAGTACTTCTCTAGTGGGTAACTTACAAGAGAACAAGTGAACCAAATTTCTAAAAAGTTAAGAAACACATTATTTACTACATTTATCAAACAATCAATAAATAAAAGACAAAAATGCAGAAAAATAAAAATATACATTTGTGTATATAGTTGCAAAAAAAAATGCATACAAACAGTATTGTGTTAAGTGAAATTTCTTTGTTTTCTCACTGAAAGTTTAGACTGTAAACTCCCAAAATGGTAATAATAAACAATGCTTTTAGCCCACAACTTTAATTTAAAAAGCTTAATAAATAGGACTTTAATTCTAACAATTTGGAATGCTTATTACCAAGGCTGACCAAAAAATAGACCAGATCTTTTAAAAAAATTTAGTCTTTAAAAATTGCTTTCAAATTTAAAGGTGATTATTAAAGACTAAATTTATTTGTAAAAGATCTGGTCTATTTTTCGGTCAGCCTTGGTGATAAGCCCTCCAAATAAACTAATAAATAGGATTTTAACAATCTAACTCTGCAGAAATTATGTTATTTTCACACACTGTAGAAGATGCTACTTGCTGCATCATTAGCAGCACAATGCTCTACAACAATTCATAAATCACCGTACGCCAAACCATTAAACTTATCTTTAACATATACCAACAGTACCAACATTATTATTAACAACAAAAAAAAACTCTCTCGAGTTTGTTATACAATTTAACATGCATTTTCAAGATTACTTATTACTACTTACATACATTACAACTTCTTAATTAAATTCATTTTGTTCTTCAATTTTAGGCTCTTAATTTGTATTAGAAAAATAACGTGCAGTTTCTATTCACATCACTCGGGTTCCTCTTTAGACAGGACACTGTGGGAAAAATTTGATGGTAACGCCAAAATTTCTCGGCCTTATGTTTGTTAAATCTGCTTCACTCAAGTTTTAATGTAAAAATTTACAATTAAAAAAATTAACTCATGATTTGACATTTGTAAAACCTATTTTAAAAATCATTTTCTCTCTCTAATGTTAAAACACTTGTCCTCACTCAAACTGTAAATAATTTTTCTTAATTCTGTAAATTAATGGGGCTAGATATTAAAGCTTCTATAATGACGAATGTACGTAAAACTTCAACTTTAATGTCCGATGTTTTTTGTAAAACAGGGAATTGAGAAGATCCTATACAAATTCTTTAAAAAATTCTAGTTTGAATTGATCTATTAAGTTTATAATTTAATAAGCAAAAGAAAAATTGGCAATATTTGCTCTAATTTATGAAAGAATTCACACAAATTATCTATTATAGCTTATATCTGTAAGTTAAACTGACAAAAAGAACAAACAAAAAACAGAAATTATCTTTAAGGTTAAATCATTTAAAACAGAATACAATAAAAATATAATGCATATACAAAAATGAAGAGCAATAAGCTATAATTTATCATCATTAAATATATAATCTCTGTAAACATATTTAAATAAATAAACGTCATGCTATTTATTGTTATTAATTAATTAAGAACCAAAGAAGTCAAGGATAATATATATATAAATTCCTTTCTAGATACATCTGCAGTACCATTTATACAAATATTTAGAGAATATAGATTAACAACATTAGAAAATGTAAATATTTATCAAGATAAAGAATTACTAAAAAAATATCTTATTTTAATTTCATCTTAAAAAAACCTGGGGGAAAAAATCATCCTTTATCAATTCTAATGTGATTAATTATACGAAAAAAAAAATTCAGGATGCGTGCATTATTGGAAAAATATTGACTTAGAGTGCATTTTGTCGCAAATTTTTCATTTTAAATTAAGTGAAAAGATGCACAATTAGGCCATTATTATTGCATAATAGATTATTCAGTAATTAATTTTTAAATAGCAATTTAACATATTTATAAAAGAAAGGATACCAAATACAATTTTTGTATAAAAACTAGAAAAATCAAAGCATAAAACATGCAAAAGACAATGAAAAGAAACAAATTTCTAAATTAACACAGGTAACATTGTTAAAGTTACATAAATTAAAGATAACAATGCAATTGTCATTGATAAAAAACAGCAGACTAAGGTATTTAATTTTCATTATTTAAGCATTATTAAATTATCAAATACGAATATCCAAGTAGGAAAAAAAATGTTTAACAAATTATTTTATCAAACAATCAATACAAAATTCATTGCAGGTGTAATTATTAAAACCTACAAAAGTCATTTTAAATAACCACATCATGAAAGAAACCCTGAAATGTAGAGGCATTTCTAATTTTCAAACATTTTCGGTCAAACGGAACAAACATATATTTCTTGTCATGTCAAACGAAAACAGTCATTCGATCAATGTTTTTATCCTGAAGGTGGTCAATAAAAATGACCAAAAACATTCAAATATTAAAAAATATCACTGCATTAAAGTTTCTTTTGTAGTGTGGTTATTTAATGCAAACTGCATGTGCAAAGAAGTCATTTTAGGTAATTAAATATTGCAACTAAAGAAAATGTGATAGCAAATTTACAAAAACACATCAAATATACTTTTAAGTACACTGAGTATTCAGGGTATCCATGCAAAAGTACAGATAAAAGTTTGTCATGACATGATTTATCAGATATATTACTATATATAATATTATCTCAGTATTTCTGAATAAATAGTATTGAACTAAAAATCACTTATTTTTCACATTGATAACAAACAGGTGGTAAATTTTCATAATTTTCAGATACAAATGCAACTTATTATCTCTCTAAATATTAACTAACATTAAAGATCCAAGTATAAAGTAAATATAACAATTTGTATCTAACATAGCCAAATTATTTGTATGACAAAACATAAAAGAAAATAGCATAAAAAATTTGATCTGTAATAATAAATTTGGATCCTGTGTCATGTATTGAATCGGCACAACTGATGATAAGGAAGATTTCTTACTAAATTAGATTATTATTATTATTATTGACAATAATAACAACACATCAAAAGAACATTTGTTCTATGTAAAAACACTATAAATTTTAATAAAACTTGCTAATTCATATCATCTTAGCAAATATTTTAACATAGACAAAATATAAAAGTAATAAATTTAGTAAAAACACATTATCTGTATTATTTTTAATATTTTATATTCCTCCAAAAATGGATATATATTTTTTTTTTAGTACATTCAATAAAGCATCGTTTAACAAGGAGGAAAATATTCAAATTATATTTATGCAATTATTTTTAATTTCTTTTTTTATAATGCTCTATTTTGATATATTTATAGAATTGCTTACATAAATTATTCTGTATTCTTTTTGTAATGCTATATTTAGACCTGGATGATTTGATTGTGTATTGTCTTAGAATATGGCATTCAACTTTAACAAATACAAAAGTAAAAAAACAACGCACAGCATGCAAATCAAGATTAGCCAGTAAACTTCTGTTTTTAAAATATTATAAGGATTAATATATTCTCTAGAATGTTAATTTTTTTATATCAAACTTCATTCTCACTTGCTGCAATGTTTACTTACTCAACTCACCAGCTGTTATAAGAAGAAAACACTTGTTTTGTGCACAAGGTGTCCGATACATAATTGTATGATTTAGTATTTCATATTTAAATTTTTTTGTTTAGTAATAGGTAATAAAAATATTCAAAATACAGAATAAATCTGTTAATCTGTTATATTTAATAAATTTTCATAATATAAATTCATTATTTTATAGTGCATTATTAGTTCATAGAAAATAATGAATCAAAATCATCTGTACAAATTCTTAGTACCTTTATATCATAATCTAGGAAAACAAAGAATTTAAACACTGACCAAAATGAAAAATGGGTTACACAACTTCAAGCTATACATTTTATATTAAAATGAAAACCATTAGCCTTCTTGAAACTGTTATTTAATTTGTCCTAAAAAAAAATTTTTAATTTAACCTTACAAGATTAATACTTAATAATGAAAATATATTAATATACTGTTAATTCTTTTTGATGTGAAAAAAGCATTCCCCTCATTAACTACAGTAACACATTCCTGAAATTCTTGCAAGATAAATTATCCTAAAACAAGTGATTATTTATTGTGAGATTAAAAATTGTAGCCCAGAATTGTGACAATTGTATTTCTAATTTGTCATTTAATATATATGCTCTCTACCTCAAATTAGTAGCATCTTCCCCTGTACATCATACTTTTCCTTTAACAACAGTTGTGCCAGTCATGTATTAACTGCTTTCAGGGGAAACTTTTTAATTGAAATAACGTGACTTCCAGTGCAAACCGGAAGTTTGTATATATAGTCAATCAGGGCCTCCTGCCCAAGGTTTCCATATCTGGTCTTAAATTTGATTTTTCTAACATAGTTCTCAAGATTAAGGAAGGACAGACAGGCGACAGTGGAAATTTACAGGTCTACAATTTTTTCAAATTGCAGCCCAAAAATTTAGGAGAAAAATTCCTTTGTACATGCAAGAAAAACTCTGGTGTTTGCTCATAATATACAAAAAGTACTAAATAAAAATTTTATAAACAAGTTCTGGTAGACCAAATGATCATAACATGGAAATGTCCATACGAAAATCCATTCCTACTAGATAAAAATCAAAACAGAAAAATCATACTTCATAATAATTTTACACTAGAAAAAAATAAATCTTATTTAAACATTTTCAACTGAAATTAATTTTTGCTTTCATAGAAGAATGAAGGACAATTACATAATTTATGATAATCTAAATTGGAATTTTACTTTAAATTATGCTACATAATACGCTTGAAAATTAAATTATATTCACTTAATGAAAGGAAAAGAGAAATAAGAAAATAATAAATATAAATAACCTATGATTAGAAAAGCATTTATTTATATATATGAAAAGGTAATACAGTGGTACCTCAGGTTACGAACGCCCCAGCATACGAAATTTTCAGGATACGACATGAAATTCGAACATATTTTTGCTCCACGATACGAACAAAAACTCACCATACGACGTTACATTAGTTCGCATTTTTCATTTGTTTTTCTTACTACAGTTATTTTTTTAAATGTATTACTTGGCTTTAATTTGAGTATGTTTTTCGCGTTGGAACGAATTATTTGGTTTTACATGTAATCGTATGGGAAAAGGTGATCCACCTTACGACATTTTCATGATACGATCTCAGTTTCGGAACGGATTAATTTCGTATCCTGAGGTACCACTGTAATGTTTATAAATGCTTAAGATTTATTTTATCAAATTAAATTTTTATCTGCTAAAACAGACATTTAGTAGTATTTTTGGAACATTTTAAAAAATCACAACATTACCAGACAGATTATATATATATAGCACATCAAAATATCTCAAAGATATGACATTTGGTATCTTAACTGATTTTACTATGCTAAGTTATGTTTCAAATTTATCTTCTTGCCAGCAGCACAACTATTAAATTCAAAACATAAAAATGGAGTTTCAAATGATCTAATACTTACTTTGCATCAGAAGAAGTTCTGATCTTCAATTTCAGATTAATTATGAAATGCAAATGATATTGAAAGGAAATATTAAAGTTCTCTTTTTCTTAACATATGTTTCTATGATGCTTGTAAATAAGTTTATCTAGTGAGTTATCATACAGCTTATAATTTGAATACTCACTACAAAATTAAAAGTTCAAGACCAGTATTCTTCCAAGCCCCAGTCTCGACTAGTCAATCTACTAACTATTTTCTCTAGGCAATCAAATTAAAAATCTTACTATTTTTTATAACAACCATATAGACTATCATGCTATTGAATGTTATTGTCTAGGTAGTAGTGTGCCGTCATTAACATGTTTAACATCTAAATAGGGACCATTTTCCCATAGCATCTTCCTGGGAGGCACTCCTGCTTGGCAGATCACCCATGTATTATGTTGCCTTATATCATCAATCCAATCAATGCATTAATTATTATATTGGAAATATGAAAATGAAAAACATCCAAGAAAGATTTCATTGAAAATTTATTACGTTTGATGTTCTATTGGACAGCAGTTAAGTCATGAATCACTTACGAAATAAATGAATTAAGCATACAGACAGCAAGCAGACGAAATAAACATACAGACTTTCAAATACGCAAATCAGATTACCCTGAAATTTTTCAAACAGAAAATTATCAGGATATTTCAAGGATACAAAGAGGTATAAATATAATTTACTATATAAATTTGGATTAGAGACAGTTACATCTTATAAATGGGGGAAAAGGTCTGGTAACTTATTTAATTACTAGGCAAGTATGTTGTTTTTCATTGTCAGCTTCTTTCCGGCTATACCTTTTTTTTATTTGTATCTAATATTTTGATAGGATTCAGTTTTTTTCTAGAAGTAAAGCACAAATAAATATTCATTTTAAAAATTAAATAAGTGTTTCTAATCAAATAATTACTAGAAACATTACTGGAACTGTTTTTTGCAGGATACTGGTTGAAAGACAAATAGTAGTAGTAATAAAAATCAAAACTTGACAAGTTCCAATAGGAATTCTATTGTATTTTAATTATATTTTTACATCATTCTATTCTGTTGAATAGATGTTTTTTCTATGCTATAAAAAAAAATCCTAAATTAGCTAAAAAATTTTATTAAAAAGCTTCTAGCTTCCTGAATTATGCAAATCATTTTATTTATATGATGATTTCAAAATTAATACTTTCAAAAATGTCCAAAATATTCACAGAATCTATTCACTTACACAGTTTAACAAACTTCAATTCAGTAGAAAACCAGTACCTACCGACAGCAAGTTAATTAATGGCTAAAACAAAAAACAGTCATTTATCTTATACAGAATGCCAAGGAATTTAAAATTTTTCTTTTTATATTAATAAAAATTTATACAGAAACATCATCTCTAACTACTTGTTTGATAAATAATTCTATCTTCTTTTTAATAAATTCAATAAAATTTGGTATAACTTGATAAAAGGATAATTGCTATTCTTCCTTAAACATACCAGAATCTTTCCAATGACCGAAAGATAAGCAGTAAATGATTCTTATAACACACTGATCAGATGATACTGAATTATCAGGAGTTAACTCCATACAGAATCTGATAGCTCTGGCAGTTTCAAGTCAGGATTTAAAATAGAAAAAGGTTGACAATGGCATCTGGACTTGAAGCTAAACAAAAAAAGGAAAGCAGAAGAAGTGACAGATTAAGTCTCTAGCAGACCCTAGACAAAACTTAAATTGAGGCTCCATTTAAATAAATTGCTACTAAACAAATCTTAAACATCATCACTTAAAATTTTTATTAATAATAGAGAATACAAACACTAACACAATAATAATTATATAATAAAAAAGTTTCTGGTATAATGAAAAATATATATAATTATAGTCATTAATCAGTCTTTAAAAAAATTTAAATTTTTCATTTTAAAAAAAATTGATCAATAATATCTTCACAATCTAGCCATTCAAGAATATCTTTTTCTATAGCAAGCATTGCTAAAGACATTAGCCTTTCCTTTCCTACGGAATTTCTTAAATAATTTTTAAACTGTTTTAAAACAGAAAAGTTCTGTACTGAATTACAAGCCCCTGCAAATTACAGGCCCTAGATATTTGTCTTATTTGTCTATTGGTTAATCCAGCACTAAGCAGCAGCAATCCCATTTTCACAATGGGACAAATTAAATGGGACCAAATGCTAAAGGAGGAGGTGATAGACAACTGGCTAAAAGAGAGTTTATGTATTATTAAATGGAATTCTAGCAAACATTTTGTTCTTTAAGTGTACACAAATTAAATAGATGTTTCAAAAAATTTAATGTTAAATTCCAAGTCTTAAAATACATAAATTTAACACATAATAGAAATTAAAATATATAAAAATTACATTTACAAATAAAACGATCCAATTTCTATCCTACTAACTTAAAAAGAATTGTAGAAAAAACACAGCATTAAAATATATAAACAATAAAAAGCTGACAAAAAAAATATTTTCTTAATACTTAAAGCTTCGTCTGCAAATTTGAATTACACAATTTCAGAAGTAATTCTAGCTTGTGACACGTACACATATATAAGATTGCCGCTACAGATATCATCTTACATTCTTCTTCTATTTTGAACATTAAGATAACTTCACTAATTTCTAACATTTAATCCATCTCTCAACATTTTTATTACAATAAGAATACAATTGACATCAAAGAATATCAGACAGATTAGTGAAATTGCAATCATTTTATATACACTTTGTGAAATGTCCATAGGAATAATGTTACATCCAAGGACATTCCCATCCAATATACATTAATTCTCACAAGCAGAATTTATCTACTTATTAACTTGTGAAAATTTATTTTCATTTGATTTTTAATCAATGCTACATTATAGTATTAGCCCAGAACTTGTTATATAATAACTTTCAAATTTATATTTTGGAAATGACCACTGCACAATAGAATTATTCTGACATAGCTTCCTTATCCAGTACAACAAGCCTACCTTATCAATAATCATCAGGTGACAACGATGCAATTATGCTAAGTGGAGAACAAGCATTAGAAACACAGATATGAAAGAATAAAAACTTATTTTAGTATAATTATACAGAGTATTCCCCTTGAACATGCTTAGTTTTAAACTATTCTGTAATAACCATTTGTTCAGATGTGTGAATAAAATACATCTGAGAACGTTGGTTACAATACTAAAGTTTCTTGTGCACATGCTTGAAAAGGCTGTCTATGTCATACGGTGACAATCTAGACCTCCGCTGCCATACAGTCTAGATCAGTGGTCCCCAACCCCCGGGCCGCGGACCGGTACCGGTCCGTGGATCAAATGGTACCGGGCCGCCCAAGGAACATTAAATTATTTCCATTTTATTTACTATGGTGTATTTGTCTCGGGTTTGTGCGAATTTTAATAGACAACTGAACAACGGAATAATCTGGACATAAGAAACACACTTCGGGTGTCATTGTCTCCTATTACCCCCAGATGGAACTGTCTCGTTGCAAAGAAACAAGCTCAGGGTTCTCATTAATTTAGCGTTTCAGTGAGTTAAAATCTTAAATCACATTATATTCATTTTTTTGGTGTAACTGTATTTTATTTTGAAGGCATGTTTAAATACAGTTAAATTAAAATTATTAAATTTAATCAATCTAAAATATGAATAATCAACGTCCCCCTTCAGTGGGCCGCGGTGAAGTTATCAAACGTTGCCAGGTCCGCGGCGATAAAAAGGTTGGGGACCGCTGGTCTAGATTACTGGAACACCATTTCTTGATCCACCCAATCATCTGACATTATCTTGAGTTTTTTTTTCTTTGTGGGTATGTCAAGATTCTGTGTATGCCACAAAAGTGCCAGACATGAATGTCCTGCACACCAGAATCACAAATGCCACTAACAGCATGATTCCCAAGATGCTGGCTCCAGATATGGGCTAAAATCAAGTACATATCAGATATGATTTAATGTAGCAAATAACTTTTTCTGATGCATTTTCTATTATCATTGTCTGCAGTACATTTCTTTTTCCAAAATTAATTCCACAAAACTACGGATGTTCAAGAGGAACATCCTGTATAGATAACAAAACAAAGCTTGATTTGATATACAGATCATCAGATGATGTGTTATTTTTTAGACTGGAATTAAGCTATTTTAATTAAATTATAAAATTTGACCTAGAAATAGCTGAATAATCATGCTATGATAAAAGTAATAAATAGACTATGCAATTAAATTTAGAAAATTTCATAATTTAGGCTACAATTAAAATCAATTCTAATTAAAATTAGTTTAATTATATTAGACTTTTGCATGTAGTTCAAACTTCCATGATATGATCATTTGCACTAACATATTGACAAACTATGATATCGTTGTTTGTTAATGTGTTAGTGTGAATGATCAATAATTCAGAAGAGAATTTGTCTTGTTTTCTAACTAAAATGAGTCATGGTATTTTTAAGAATTTCTGAGAACTTTATAGTATAAAAAATGACAAACAAAACAGTATTCTAAAAAAAACTTGTGATACTTAAATTTCAACATCACTAGATACATAACACTCTTGGAAACAATCATTTTTATAAATACAGTTGACCCTCCTATAACACAGGTTCCTATAGTTCGGATTCCTATATCATGGTGAAAAAATTGCGACAGTATTTGTACAAACATGTTAAAAAAAACTCCTATAATTTGGTAAAACGTCATCGCTGACTTGTGTTGCAACAGGATTGGTCGAATCTAGACCAATAGCGGATATCGTACAAACCGTTGAGTTTGAACGAGCAGCGGACCTACTAAAAGCCATTTATTATTTAACGTCCATAAAAATTATATTAATGATGTCTCCAAAGTTCGGCGAATTTTTCGCAAAAAAAAATAATTTATCAGGAAGCACGTGAACGCCATTTGATGACAAGCTCCATGACAAAAACAAGCTTAAGCAATGGCATAGTCAAATGGGGCACGCTCGGTAAGTAATCCTACAATTTTTTTTGTTTATAGCAGAGTTTATATGGATTATTCCCAAAAAATTATATGTATTTTGAAAATGTTGAGTCAAATTAGTCCATAATCGATTAATTTTATGGAAGAAACCTTTCAAACAGCCGTAGTCCGTAAACTGCATATGTGCCGGGCTGTGATTGGCTGGACTTGTAGAAAATGGATTCATAAAAACTGGAACGTATGTACCATGTTATAGGGGGTTCAACTGTATATTGCATTCATTTTTGATAATCAGTAAAGTCTTACTTTATCTAAATTTGGTCTCCTTTGTTCAAAATTTAATTGAATTTGTGAATTACTTTCATGAATACTTATCTAAAGAAGGAAATTCAGGTTCACTCAATGTCTCTCTGACAACTATATATTCCCTTACGTAAATATAACCCCTGAATGTCAGAAAATGCATTAGGAAATATTAACTCTAAAAAATACATTTCCATACTTGAGAAGAGTTTCTTCCAATATTCTCCAATAAGATGATGGACAAAACATCCTTTCTGTTCATGGACAATGGAGCTGTTTGTGACACTGCCAAAAAGATCCCAAATTGCCAACACTAGGCATCAGCAAGCTTCAATTGACCAGTCACATGACAAATCCTATCAAACATGTCTGGAATGCAGTGTGCACCAACATTCCACAGGCCATGATAGTAGAACTCATTGATTCCATGCACAACTAGATTAAGACTTCATGGTTTTAATATGCATATTTGGCATTTGTATCACATGGATACTGTGTCTGAAAATAAGGATGTCTATTTATTTATGGTTGTTTTCTGTAAACAACTGCAAGACACTTAATGTTAACAAATTTGGATTAAGTTTGAGTACTCTGACCTTAATCCTTTTAAAATGTTTAACTTTTAAACTATTAAAGCAAGCATATACATTTTTACAATCTAGATACATTTTTTGTTCTTACACGTTCCTGAATTGTTGTAAACAAAAATACAAAATACGACTTAAATATCATATAGGTTATATAAATATATTTAGTTTATAACAGAATTCCAAGCTATCATAATCTTTAACAACAGTTTTCTGTTCCCAAATAAATATTCTAATACGATCGATATAATTCAAACAAACAAAAATTCCAATTACTCATTCAAGTACTGTTGTGGCATATAAAATGAAAAATGTAACATATTTAGCCTGTAAGTGGCTGAGTGAATGGTTAATAGTTGGTTGTGGTTTCACACCTCATCAATGCACTAACCAAATGGAATTTTCTGAATTTTTTCATATGGATATCACCTAAATAAGGGCCAATTTACCAAAAAAATTGTTACGGGAAGAAATTTTGTGTTTCATTCTTTCATTTAAATATTTTGGTTGAAATGAGATGTGGCAGATTGCCTGTGTATTGCATTGCCACATCTCATTTCAACCAAAATATTTAAATGGAAGAATGAAACACAAAATAAAAGATATTATAAATATTCTAAATTACAAACTAATTGAAAATACAGTAATACCTCGACTTACGCGATTTTAATATCTCGTCGATTTGTCTTTTGTTTGAGTGCCACGCAACTCTTGATTACTCATTCTCTCCACACTATTGTTCAACTTACGTGTTCAGACATGTGTGGAATTGACACATAGCTACAATTTATTCTGTGTTTTTTATTTCTGTATTTGTTATATCTACGGAGACTCAAGAGACTATATGTGGTGATTTCTTGTAACAATGAACGAATCAAAAGACGAGATAAGATTAACGAGAACATTTATTAGCTTACATCCGACTTGGATTTTTCACACATTGAGAAATTATACCCTGACTTACGTGAATTCAACTTACGAGGTTATCGCTCGGTCCCACCTATCACGTAAGTTCAGTGTTTTACTGTACTTATAACTTACTGATGCCAAGTGTGCAACTTACTTTTATATTTAGTTATAAAATTTATATTCATATTTGTTTTGAACAAAACTAATGATTTTATTAAGAAACTAAGAAAATAAGCTTGTAATTTTAAAATATGTTTCAAATAAGATTTGAATTTATAAATTAATATTGATTTGAGTGAAATTCATAAGTCACACTCCTCATCTAACAAAGAACTTATATCCCATAATTTGTATTATTAAGGGATAAGTTGTTAGATGAGATGCATGTATCTATCCATAAAATTGGAAATGATTTATAGTTCAAAATTGTAAAATTAAACTAGCCTTGTGAAATTTAATCATTAAGAATACATTAATAAATCAACCAACCAACATTTTCTCTGAAGAATACAGTTTCTGCACATTAATTTTTAAAAAATTCTAAATTAACTTTTTACTCTTATTGTTTCATTACTTCTCTAGTGTAGTTATATAAATATAAATTATTCATAAGTTATTATCTGTATACAGGGAATAATTTTTACACATGTCCTGCCTAAGATTGGTCTGTTTGGCCGTTACCTAAGTAGTGCCTGTCATCTGTTCAGACATCATAATGCAATAAAAACGGGTCTGTTTTGATTGCATTATGACAACTGAATGAACAAAACACTATAAAATGAGCATGTGCGCTTAATTTTCCATCTTGGCTCATGTTAATGATGTCCAAACAATAACAGATTTCTATTCTACTCTTCTCTAGTTAGTTAATATTCAAGATTGAAGCTACTGAAGTGGAACAGGTATCACTACATAAAAGAATTTACTCATAATTTTCTTCAAAAAATTGCATATAACTTTGCATCATAATCATCATTTAAAATCTTACATTAGCATTTCTTACAGGAATCAAAAAACTTACATTTTACTAAGAAATGTTTTCAGCCCTAATCTTCAGTTTCTGTTGTAACTTTTATAACTTTGTAACTTTTGTAACTTGTAACTTTTATACAAACCTCTAAGTTCTTACATATATTTGAACACGGATGTTCAATTATATAACTCTTTATAGATATAACATTGATACGTATAAAAAAATTATTAGATAACAGATTACTGTTTAAAAAGTTAAACTGACATTTGAAAAAATTCTAAATTAGAAATTTAACATCTTTTCAAACATCGGTTTAACGAATCATTCTTAAAAGGAAAGGAAAAAAAAGTTAAATGACATCTATCTTCAAAGTTAACAATCCAATTTATAAACTTCTTTGAAAATAATAATAATTTACAGTAAACACAGTAAATATATATGCAAATAAGACCAATTCATCTCAAAATCTGCAGATTAAATCTGTGATGTCATGATTATATGGACCGACGAGGTCCACACAATCACGCACAGCAAGTAAAATATGAAAGATGTTTTATCTTAAATTACCTTTAGATGGATCATGTGTCATTTTAAGCGTAGGAAAAAACAATTGCAGATAGAATACTAGAAGATAATTATATTCATTTCATTCAGATTTTACATCATATAAATAAATTTTGTTAAAATACTACTCACTTCCTACGTGTTTCATCACAAATATTTTTTTCATTTCAGTTAAGCAAGTAGTGCAATAAAATACAATATAAAGATATCAAATTTATAGTCAAGAGAAGAAAATCAGATATGTTGAAATTCAATCTCATATGTTTCTGTACCATTACTTTTAAAGAATATGTCCTCATTAAACTTGCAAACATATATTTAAATACAATTTAAAGAGTGAGTATTGTTATTTATAGAATTTATTGTATACAGACATTCCAAAAGGAAAATACTTGCAGTAGTAGCATATTAACAACTATTAAGTATAAACATGGATATTATTGAGTGATAAATTTACTACTCTCCAAGTTAATTCATACACTAACTACTTCATGCAGAAATATTTTGCTCTATAATAAAGTTTCCTATTATATAATTCACACTAAATGACATTTAATATGTCCATATTTAATCACAAGTTCGTATCAAATTAGCACACTGCATCTGAATTTTTCATCTTTAAAAGCAATGCTGAATTAATTTATGTATAATTTTGTAATTAATTTTTCTAATTTCATTAAAATAAGTAAAGTTAGTTTAGTCTAATAATACTATAGAAACAGGAATAATTTACATAACTGATGTTTCTATTTATGTAATCATCCAACATTTTTATTAACATTCTTTAATAAATTCAGAATGCTATTAACTCTTCACACTTTAATATTTTTATAAAGATTGAATCTTGTATAAAGTAACTGCTTGCTTTAAACATTAACCAATTAAGATTTCAGGAAATTTTAATCATCAAGAAAGGAAATAAACGAAACAAAGTTAGATTAAGGAACGAGAGAAAGTTAAATTATTAAGAGAAAATTTGAAATCGAAGTTTAAATGGATACAAATATTGATATTTGAACTCTTTCCACTCTAATATTTGCTTCTCAAGAGTAACTTCTGCAAATACTACTCTTAAGAATATTCATTAAAGCTCACTTATTAAAGATTAAATTTATAATGTTATTTTAAGAAAACCTTAAATTTACTACTTTTTCCTTAATTATTTTTCTAATATTAAGTTTTCATTTAATTGTATTCTTCAGCGATGCGCATTAAAAACAACAACTTTTCATATAAACACTATATTTTCTTTTAAGAAAGCACGACGAAAAATTATAATCACAATTTTCCTATTCTACTAAAGAAATTTGCTATGACAAATTAAAGAAATAAATACATATTCACTCAAAATACTATTATAAATGATTAACTTTATCAATGTTATTTAGTTGATGATAAAAGCATTTCATGTAAATAATATTCAATAAATCACATTAACAATCTCTTATCAGTAGTGCTTTTAACATTTTATATAAGTTTATATATGTATTTTTTATATATCAAAATCCTCCAATTACCATATTGATTTAAAGCAAACCACATTAATTTTCCATTCGAATTACTTGACTTTAAAAACATTTTACAGTATTATGGTTATACTGACTGGGTGTTGTATTTAATAAAAACCATTAACCCACCACGTTAAATTGCAGAAATTTTAATAAAAATATAAGAACACACTTTCCCAAACTAGACTTCAGTTAAGAACTCAGAAAACTAATATTGCGCTCCAACAGAACGTCGTACTAGATCGGAGACGGGAAATCTTTCCTAATCGGAAAACCACGTCCCATTTCCGAAGGACTCGGTATACCGCCGGTTGCATAAACATACAGTACATATTTAGTATATGAGTACCATAATATACATAAATTGTACTTAGATGTCATTTTGAAAAACAGAACAGAAAACAAATGTTTTCGTAAGTAATAAGTTTAATTCCGTCACCACAAATTTTATTTTATATTCTATCGGACGACCGTACAATCCACAAAAGGCGGCAGGTTCCCCGACGCCAGATGCTGCGTAACCAAAAACCGAAAAACAAGACAAGTCTGTACTTTTAACGTTACAAGTTTAGTTCTCTTCTAATCTTCTCGTCCTCCGAAAGAAACATTACTTTTTACATTTTAAAATCATATTTATTTCTTCTTTTTTGACATAAGTAAAATACAGTTTGGATCCGAGCGACGTTTAAAGCACATCCACTCTCTAAACCGGCAGCCCGCAGACCAGATAAGACCCACCGGGGCTCGGCATCCGGCCCGCAGCCCGGACGACATCTAAAAACCGACGTTTCTAACATCTCGAGAGGATTAAAACAGAAAAACTCTAACGGAAGCGACGAAGGCCCAGCAACGAAAGGAGTCTCATTAAATCCATTTTCTCCAGTTTACCGGATAAGGCGGAACACGCATCCATTTAATCTGCCCTCTACCGCGCTCGAGGCGACCGAAAAGACAAACACCACCGACAATTAACGATAAAAGGAGCAAAAAAAGAATCCTTTATTACATATCAATAACTCCATATTTGATCAATCTTACCACATTTTAATTAGCATTATAATTAAATCTCCAGTTAGTAATTACATATCGACGAACCACGAATACATAACTAAGCAGAGACTTTATATATTGGTAAGATATGGATGATCCTTTGTTCACTGCACGCCCACTTAGATACGAATACATAATTAATAACTCTTCTCTCTTCCTTTTTGTGTCTTACGTGCATTTAATAAGACGAGAATAATTAATATATATAGACTTTTTCCATATATTTTTTTTTTGTATTTATAAGCATTTAAACCAGATTAAATAATTGTTCGCCGGGGTTTGATTTTTTTACGAAGAAAACAGCACGCACGATTGATTTGGACGTGAAATCGTCGCAATTCCAATGT
This sequence comes from Centruroides sculpturatus, assembly GCF_000671375.1. Lineage (NCBI taxonomy): Eukaryota > Metazoa > Arthropoda > Arachnida > Scorpiones > Buthidae > Centruroides > Centruroides sculpturatus. The sequence continues at coordinate 146,960 of NW_019384546.1, read as the reverse complement.
CAAGTATTGCATTTATCGCGGAGAAACGACCTTTTAATTGAAGCTCGAACGGTAATTATCATCGTCCATGCGTAAGGTCGTTAACCAATTTTCGATACTTATTAATTAAAATCTTATTGTTTTTATTACGTAACTTACCTTTATAATCTCTTTGGATTAATTTCCGATAGGATTTGTTGTTATTTATTAGGTTTATTTGCTTCGAAACGGCATCCAATATACAAACGACGACGAGCAAACTCGGTGGTTGCGATGACAACCGATGCTTCGCGTCGCGTATCGAACGAGCATGCGCCGACGATGAAGTCACGCCCGTGGTTGTTAACCATATATGGTATGACTTCCGGTCTTTTATTCGTTCCGCAATATAAAAGTATTTTATCGAATTATATTTTCTATCGTCTCGTCTCATTCGTTTAAATTGTCTGAATGTTTTATTATTATTATTATTATTATTATGAAATTATAAATTATTTTTTTTTTCGTGTATTATTTTTATATATATTTTATTTGTTACTTTTTTTTCAGTTTTATCGTTTCTAATTGGCTGCTTTAAATTTTCAAAATTTAAATTTTGTATTTGAAAAATTTATATAAGAATAGTTGGCATATATTGTGTTTTTATATATAAATTATTAGAGATTTTTAAAACTTGTAAAATAAATTGAATACTGTTATCTTTTCTAGCCATTGTGACATTACAAATGGCATCCTTTAATCCCTTACTCTTACTCTTAAAACACAACGAGCATTGCTAAATGATCTGTTTACTTAATTTACGTACAAAATAAATACAGTATATAAGACAAAAGCAGACATTTACACGTACAAACTCGCCCTGGTAACATCCTTTACGTGATTTATGCATGCAAAACGAAGCAACAGTTATGTAATTAAATGTAACAAAATAAAAGGGTATTTTATGTGCAACTATTCGTTTGAACGCGACAAGCTTTAATAATTAAAAGTACAAAATAGTGGAGAATTAAGGACAAGTGATGTCCTAAACACACCGTTAACAATGGCACCCCATCGTCCTCGGCTTTTTCATTGTTTAAGTTAAAAGACCTTACAATTCAATAAGCGCTGAAGTAAAAATTTAACAATATGTTTTTATTAATTTAATTTATATAACGTTTTATTCTAGATTTTTAATTTTGTCTTTAATCGTAATTTTACGTGTAGTACCTGGCTGAAGAGGCGCTGTCTGTACACACAGCGCCTCTTCAGCCAGGGTTTCCAGATAGATAGTTTCAATAATCCTCAAAGTGTCTGAAAATTTTCCCGAATTACAAAATTTTAACGAAAAATGCCCTACAGCATTAACAGTATTACAGATACAATTTTAATATTTTCAATACTAGTACTTTTTATAGATGGCCGAGAGGCCAAGGTGGCAGCCTACCGCTCTGGGTACCCGGAATCGAGTCCGGACGGGTTAAACTTTGGTGGTTATAGGTAAAGAGGGTAGGGAGAGTGTCATTTGCCATATTTCAAAGAGGGTCGGGGTTAATGAAGATTTTACTCGTTACTAGCATTTAAAATTTTTTTTTTCTTTATAAAATTCATTTCTATACTTAAAATTAATTCTTTTGCGATTTATAATAATTAAAAATATGAAAAGTTTATATAACAAAATCTCATAACAGATGGCGCCACACGCAATTTTATTTATTATGATATAGTTAAAAGTATAAAAGTTATTTTCTAAATAAAATCTCACAACAGCCGAGAAAGTTACGCAACTCATTGCTATTGATAGAATTCAATCGGAAAATTCTGGACGAACGAGAGGAAGGATTTGCTCTAGTTTTGGGGGTGGCGAGGTAAAGATGACGTTCGATTATAGAAAATCTCGCTTCTAACCCCTTGTGGAGAATGGAAACCGAAGAGGAAGGGTGATAGGGAGTCTCTCGATTCCAATACGTCGTCACTCAGGGATAGAAATGTAAAAAATGCAGCCTTAAAATTCAAAAAGAATCCATGATGTAAATCGCATTCGAATTCGTTACACGCTTTCTAATCTCGCAACAATTGCCGTTTCTAAGAAAACGCCTATCATTGCAACACGATTTTGCGTCACTTTGAACATTTTTTCGCTTGTCGAACTGGAAGTGTGCAATCTTTGCTCTGGTTTTTGCTTCGTCCCCCCCTTTTTTCTGTGTTCTTCACTACCCGAACGTGGTTTTAAGAAGACTTTTAGACGCCGACATTACACCAAGTAAGATTTTAATTAGAATTTAGCTAGAATTGAATTATGACTACAGTATTTACAAAAATTATAAAATTTTTCCAATTTATCGTTCATCTTTTTTTCACACAACCACAGAATTAACAGTATATTGGCTTGAATAAATTTCATTAGAACAACTGCTAAACTATTAAAAAAATCGGTTAAGTTATAAGTCTTTTCAGATTTCGGTTGGGATTTGACTAGGGAATTCGATCCCGGTCCTTATTTCTAATCCCGGGATTTCGGGATTATTTCGGTATTGAGGGTTAATAAAAAATAAGAAAATCTTACAGAAATCAAAAATCAAAATTTAGACAAAAATCAACGTTTTTTACGGTATATACCTAGTTAATTTAATCACTCTAACTAATCAGACTTACAGTCAGACTAACCAGACTTAAAATCACTGTTTCATGTTAAATTTATTCTTTTTTAAGCATCACTGACATCTCTTTAAACTCACATAAATTGAAAAAACCTTTATGTAACAAACTATGCAAATAAACCTTGAAAATTAACAAAAATCTCTCTTAACATCGACTAAATAGACTACTTTCATATAACAACCTAGTAAGTAGGTAGTAAAGTAAGTTTCTTAGCAAAAAGTATTTAAAAATAATATTAATCAGTCACATTTTTCTTAAATATAAAGAAAACTAATCTAATAGGAACATTCTAATTTGAATTGCGAAAATATGATCTGAGAAATAACAACGCATCCTGTGTCTCATCACCAAGTCTGCTTCTCAATTTGTTGCACATATATGCAGCTGCTGAGAAAACGCGTTTAGGTTTGATGGAAGTTGGAGGAATCGTTAGTAAATACTTATAAGCCCGTTCTAGTTATAGCTTCGAGGACACGGGGAGGTTGGAAGAAAACAGTCCGGTCGACACAGATCGGGATTGTAGGAGTAAAGGCTACAATCCCGATTGTTTCGATCATTGTAAGCATGCCTTTCTAAAAATAAACACGTTAATTTTGTAAATTCGGTCTCTGTGTGAGTCTCTCAGCATCCAGCAAACCACTACTCCCAAACGTAAAAAGACTTTCTCGCATCATCCTGACAGATCACGGGCAAGGCGGGGGTCGTAACCTTTTCACCTAAGGTCGACCCCCCTAAGCGAGAGGCGTCGGGTCTATATTAACCACACTGGCAAAACAAGATGGCTGACACATTGACAGGTAAAACGCACTGAGTAGTGCTCTCGACTGCGCCAGAAAATCGATTGGCGCCCGCGAAAATTCAAAAATACAAAAATGAAGTATATTACCAAGTAACCCAGTGAGAACTGCTTGCCTATCATTTTAGTTGAAAATACAAGAAGTTTTATTCCAAGCAAGCATCGCAAGCCCGCTAGGTTAATTTCTGCTGCTTGCTTGGAATAAAATTTTTTGTATTTTATATGAAAATGATAGGCAAGCAATTCTGTTAAAAGCACTGGCACTGAACGTTTCGCTTCATGCAGTCTATTTTGCAACTTTTTTTAAAATGATCTCAATCCCGAAAATCTCGGGATTAGGAAAACTTAATCCCGAAATTTTTGGGACTGAAAAGTGGTCGGGATCCCGGGATCCCGATTTTCGAGATCCCGGGATCAAATCCTCTAGATTTGACACATATCGATGGACGACAGAGATAACCAGGAAGCGTCAAAATTCGAGTATGGACATAATTCGGAAGTCGAAATTAGTGGATAGATGAACACAGACAATCAATGAAACAGAAATTGCATTGCCCAATAATTACAGTAATTGGTTATTGCTATGTGTGATTTATTATGTATCAAATACAATTAATTATTGTCAATTTTATAACTAATCAACCGATAAAATAAAATTCTGTTTCTTAATTAAATAGGTTCGTTTCTACTTGTACTATCTTCATCACGTATAAAACACAAACAAATAGGACTACAACATAGCTACAACATAGGACAAAAAAAAAGGACTATCTTGTCATGAGTGGATCTCAGTTACTGTATTTCAGTTCATCTACTATTAAAATAAATTTACTCTTACTGACCCCACTGATTTATAAAATTGTTATTTATGAAATTATAATATAAAAGTTATTTTTTAAAGAAAATCTTTTAACAGCCGGGTAAGTTACGCAACTCGTTACTGGAATTTTCTCATAAAATGACAACATTGGACTGTTTCAGGAATATTTCATGGGAGGCTCGTTTCGTATTTGTCGGGCCCAGTTTCTCACCACCCACCTACTCCTATTCTAACTTTGGCAGATCCAACGATGAGTAATGGAAAAAAGGCCCTGTTAGTATAAATATAAAACTGAAATATATATATATATATATATATATATAATAGATTTTAATTTTTACTGTAAATGGATCGTCCAGTAGTGACAATAATCTTCATTATTGATTTGATATTCTACATTAGAAAAATATTATTATTAATGATTCAATACGGAACAGATATTGAGACAATTTTAAAGAACGAATTAAATATTTTGATTGGCTACTACGTCAAATCCGAGACCAGATATGGAAACCATAGGGACAGGAGGCCCCAATTAACTGTATATGAACTGTATATATATCGATGCAAACTGGAAGTCACGTTATTTCAATTCAAAACTTTTCCTCTGAAAGCAGTTAATAGATGACCGACACGACTAAATTGTTAAAGGAAAAGTATGATAGTACAGGGGAAAGCCGCTACTAATTTGAGATGGAAAGAGAGCACATATTTTAAATTAACTAAATTAGAAATATGGTGAAAAATTCAGCCCGGCATTGTGACAATGGCACAATAAATAATTGCTCGTTTCGCTGTTATTTTGTTGCTAGATTGTAGCCCACACGGTTTACATTTGCAACAGACTAGTTGACTGTGATGTGGGTGTTGAATTCCCTAGAAGCCTAAAGGCTTTAGGAATAAAATTTAAACTAAAAAGTTTATGAAAAAAATAATTTTACGGCCGGATTGCCGAGCAGTCAAGATGGCAGCCCCCGCTGCCATCTTGACTGCTGGGAGAACCAGAATTGTAGAATTCCCATGAATTTTTCGGGTGGTCCGTATGAATATGTCGGGCCTCGTCTTCACCACCCGGCCGCCCCATTGTGGGCCTGGCCGAACCCATAATGGCTTGCTAATGGAGGCCCTCTTAATGCCCACAGGGCGGAAAGAGTTTAAAAAAAGCAAAAAAAAAAAAAAGTAAAGTATAGTGATAACAGCAAGAAAGGAAAATGTTTACACAACATTATGCAAAATACAGGAAACCCCGAAAACTAGTAACCGAGAATATAAAGAATTAAATGTAAAAATTATCACGCATTTCGAATGTTAGGAATATGTTAGAACGTCTCATCTTCAATAATTTTTGTAAATTTTATTAGGAGATAGTGCATAAAGCGCTTTACATTTAAAAACTGGTTAATCAATTATTGGGCCATTCTGTACAGTGAAATAAGTTATAAAAAGGTTTGCAGTAATCTAAAGTAAATATGTTCATTTTTGTTGACGCAAAACAAATCTAAGATTTTGAGCGTTGCAAGCTATTAGCAATTTCTATGTCCTTTACAAACATCATATTCTGCCCTAACGTAATTTTTTTGTATTTTTGTAATAAGAAATTATAGTTTTAATGGAATTAATTCTGATAAACTGTTGCAAAACCAACTCTACTTTTTTATCAACACAATATTTTTTGGAAAAAAAGAAAAAAAAAAATTAAAATGTGTCCTAAGCTAGTCAGTCTGTTTGGTAACCAGGCACTGATGCAAAGTACAAAGTATAAATAAATGTATGAAGCTTTCAGCCTACACTTAAGCTACTGTTGTAATCAACGAGCTAGAATATACTATGTACAGTGGCTAAAGCGACGCTATGTTTGAAGAAAATTGAATACATGTCCGCCATTTTTTTTTAGTCAAGGGAGCGTGTCATTTGTGTTGTGTAAAGGCAAAGAGTTACAATATTCTAATTCGTTGTGTAAAAGTGTACAAAGGAAAGGAAGAGTTTTAACTCTTAAAGAGGTGGGGCGATAGATGGGTGTCATGTGTCATATCTCGAGAGAGGTTGGACTTAATGAAGATGTTATTCGTTATTTTAACATTTACAATTTTTTTCTTTTTATAAAATTCATCACTACTATCAAAATTAATATTTTTGCCAATCGATAATATAGAGTTATTTTTTGCATAAAATCTCACACCAGCCGGAAAAGTTATGACATAACAAACTAAAGGTTAGTTCATGTTAAAATATATAAGTTTGTTATCCAGAATGATACATATAGTGCACAATTTGTACACATCCTAGTGGTGCAATTTCTACAATATAAGTCTCTTGCACTTACTGGCATGTTTTCTTTGTCTATTTTTGATGGGCAAATGCAACACTTCTTCCATTTCCCACAATTATTAGCTCTTTATTACCTCTTAGAAGGATTTTAACTTCAACAATGTGTTCATAACATGACAAAGGTCAAAATTTTTTTACTGTAAATATTTTCACATACAAACTATAATTATAATAAAAACACTGTCCGAAAAAATATCAACAACGTACTGAGTATGGTACGGATCAGATTGGCCTGAGTACTCTATAAATAAACAATCGTATGGCTGAGAGTAAAGTCCTTCAAGACCTAGCTCGTATTTAAATTATAAAAATATTGGTATATTGAGGATTTAGTACTATGCTTATAACTTAAAACTGTGATCTTACCTGCTTATTAAGCAGTGCTTAATTAATAATCAACGACGTGGTATAGACTTCAATGTTTTGACTTAAAATAAAATGGCGGTCGATAGTACCCGTCGTTGCCACTAAGAGTGCTGCTGTATCGAAGGCCACAGTCATTCTATGTAGTAAATTCTAGCTCGTTGAATGTAATCCTGATGCTTGTTATTACTTATTAAAATTATTACTTACATAAAAGATTACTTAATAAAATAATTTTCCACATCATTAACCTTCTATACAGAAAAATCACTATCAAAAAGCATTGGAAATTATATAATTAATTAAGTAAACACAATAGAAAAACAACAAATAGAAAAATTATATAAAAAGATAATGCTTCAAATGAAATTTTACCGTAATAAAAGTGAAAATACGTATTAAAATAACCCAAATAAAAACTTGTTACGTAAACTACTCATGTTTAAAATGAATTGCAAAAGCAATAAACCTCAAATCACTGCATGATTATTATCATTTGATAAGTAGAAAGAGGGTAGAGAGCAAAGTTTAGTAAATATGCTTATACTAAGCTTGCTGTTAGTAGCAATTTTTGAAAGATGTATTTATGCAGGAAATATTTATCCACGTGATTCGGAAACCAGAGATTCCAAGTTATTAGACGGTATATGGAATTTTAGAACAGCTGATGCGCAAGATCAAGAACGTGGATTTCGAGAAAAATGGTATCTGAAACCCCTATCTCAGGTGATGTGATGCCATTGATATACAAATTGTATATATTTATATTACTGTATATATATTATTTTTACTTGTTTTTTTTTCTATAGACTGGTAACATTATTCCTATGCCAGTTCCATCCAGTTACAATGACATTACTCAGAATAAAACAATTAGAGATTTTATTGGATGGGTGTGGTATGATAGAGAGTTTTTTGTTCCATCTTTCTGGATATCTGATTCAAGAAGAGTTGTGATTAGATTTGGTGGAGCTCATTATAATACTAGAGTGGTGAGTATTTAATGTGTTATACATACTAGTTGCAAGGATAATTTTTAATTAATTTTATAAAAAGTATATACAGTTTTAATATCTAAAATTCGAGTAGCATTCATATATGTATAGGTATCATCAATATTCTATGAAAATTTTAAATATACAATTAGAAAGTTTATTCATTTGTAAACTTATCATTCACATGACTGAAATTGATTACTTAAGTACTGTATGTACATTTTGATGATAAAGAATTATTATTTACAAGTGTACATTCTGACTAACTTATGGAGATTATATATATATATATACTTGTAACTTCTATATATATATTGGTAGAAGTTACTCATATATGTATATATATGAGTAACTTCTACCAATTTCTATATTTAAATGCTATATTTATCAGCATTTATGGAATTATCATTTATCATTAAAAGACTTACCTAGTAAAAAATATAATTTGAAAATATTTAACAATGGTAAATGATAGCAAATAACATAAATTGTTGTCAATTGACAAGAAATGATATTTAATAATAACAAATGGAAAGTCATCTTCAATTATTTATTTTATATAAGAGAACTATTAAAAGTGGTAATGATATGAATCATTGTCAAATGGTCTTAAAATGTTTTCACAGTTTTAAATTCTAATTACATACAGTATACATTAAATATGTGTGTGTGTGTATGTGTTAACTGGTATCAAATGATAATAGTTGATATCATTTTATATCATTTGGTCATTTAAAATCCTTCATCAAATTGATAAAGGAAATGATATCATTGGATGCCATTTGATCATTTGAAATGGTCGAATGATATCAATTGATGTAATTTCAAAATGATGGAGTGATATTTTTTACTGGAGTTGGATATAAGTTTTAAAATTGTATTTACTGTATTCGAGACAAAATAGCCTAGTAAATTCTCGAACTTTTTGGACTTAATATTTAAATGTAGTTAAAAATTTTAATTTTTGAATGTAAAGAATGCAGTAATGATTCCATAGTCTTTTCTGGAATAATAATGAAGCTGATTTATGTTCATTAGTCTACATATATGAAGGAAAATTTTTCTATATTACAAAGTACAACATAATATAAGGGGTGAAACATAACACACTTTTTCTACTTATAAATGTGTAGAAAATCTAATGCTAGTTAGTTTTTTCCAGGATTGTAAAGAGCAAAAAAAGAGGTTAGATAAAGACAAGCCACATTTTTTAAGTTTACAGCCCTGAAACAAAAAAAACAAAATTACAAACCAATTAATATCTTATGTTAATTGATGTTACTTGTACTTACTTACTATATATTACTGTACTTATGTCTCACTATGTACATAGAACATAAAAACTTTTAAGATATGCTTTAAAATGTTATATCAATACAATTTTTGAGTGCATAGACTTAACTTCAAAGGAAATTACTACAGAAATTTTTTCCTGTACATTTCCCTGAAATAGATGTATAAATTTAAAAAATGTTTGGGATAACCATAATATAAAGAAATAATAAATATATAATCTCATCTCTATATTATGGTTATCCCAATCCTAAAATGCTTTAAGACCCTTCCTATACGCCATCCACTAACTTCCTAGTTCATTGCTTGGTTGCTTGCTTTATTTCATCTTTCATATCCTGATTCATCTTAGTCTATATTCTTTTATAACTAAAGAAGGCCCATTAATTGGGTCAAAAATATTCACATTTTACCAAACAGATTGATACCTACTAATATTTGTTTTTATTAACTGTAGTGGCAAGTTAGAACTTTCTCAGAAAGAGAAAAGTGAAGGTCAAAAAATGATGAATCATCACTAATAGCATATCATACTGGGACAATCATAAATAAATAAAACAATAGAATATCTTGCAGCAGTTTCTCCTGTGACATAAACAGGAACATAAACATATAACAAGAAAAGCAGTTTAATGAAATTTGCATTTCAGAATGTATTTTAACAGTTGATTTAAAGTTTTATCATCTTTCTAAAAATGATTCTTCTTGTTGATTAAAAATTTATTAATACAGTTTCAAAAACATACCAACAAACTTTGGGGAGTTATAAGAGGACACCAAAATGATTTTGTTAATAACCCATGTCAGCAAATGAGTCCCATTTTGGCAATAGAGCAAATTAGTTATAATTTAGGCCACTACAAACAGGCAACCAAGTCATGACAGCCAGTGAGAATCCAATAATTTTTTTTATTTTTCCTTATATTTGTTGTTATGTTGTGATAAAAAACATTAATAAAAATATCTTTTATCCTACATCACCTTCAGGAAACACCAGCAGCAATTTTCTATCAACATTTCAGCTGGTGGGGAAAATTGATAATGTATTCATTTCTCTGTTCTTATTTAGCTCCAGTCTCAGCAAAATGTTTTGTCCGTACCTTTAAAAAATGTCCCTTTGGAAATTAGATTAGACATGTGGTTCTAACATGACGCTTCCACACTTCAGTTTGAATATGTGCAAGTATCTGGATCAGTTTTCCGAACAGGTGGATTGGAAGAGGGAGTTTTGTAGCTTGGCCTGCACAATCTCCCAGTCTTAATCCCCTCAAATTTTTCCTTTAGAGTTTCATGAATTCTCTGGTATATGAGACTCTTGTACTTGTAGAGGAAGATCTTCTGGCAAGAATCATGGCTGCTTGTGCACATATGCAAGCTATTCCAGGGTTTATTAACAAAAAGTGATTGTTTCAGTGTCTTCTATAATTACCCAAAGTTTGTCAGTATGTTTTTGAAACACCCTGTATATTGGTAGAATATGAATAAATTAACAATTTAATGCTATTTAAAAATTAACTGTTATGATAAAGGAATTATTCTAAAATTTTTGTAATATGTTTAATAATGAAGTTTTTTAATTTTCCATAACTTTTCTTTATTATAATTTAAAATATTTCATTTCTGTATTAGTTTCTGAATGGCCAATCTATAGTCAATCATACAGGTGGTCATCTTCCATTTTATGCTGATGTGACAAAAATTTTAAAAAATGGCTCAAATCTACTAACTGTAGCACTTAATAATACTCTTACTCCCAGCACAGTGCCTCAGGGTAGTGTTGTTTATGAAAAAGATGAACAAAGGTAAAAAATTTTATTATTTTTTATAAATTTAATAATAATTAAACACATCATACATAGTTAAGGATTGGGCTGGACAGTCTGGGATTTATATGATTGTAATAGATTTTGTTTGGGATTGCTAAGTATCCAGGAACTCCATATCTACAATGATTTGCAAAACACATCATACATAGTTAAGGATTGGGCTGGACAGTCTGGGATTTATATGATTGTAATAGATTTTGTTTGGGATTGCTAAGTATCCAGGAACTACATATCTACAATGATTTGCAACAAGAACAGAACAAGAAGAGTATCTGTAACAGGTGAAAAAATAAAAGGTTGTACCATTTGGGCTATTATTACTGACTTAGAAAATACAAACAGTAAAGCAATGATGTGAAATTATGCAAAGAAATGGGTCTGTGAAATTATGCAAAGAAATGAGTCATCTATTGATATATAGATGAGTTTATATAGATACTGATAAAATGGTGATAAAATGTGAACATTGCATATGTAATGTTCTTGATGATCCAAGCAATAAAACTGATGTATTCAATGATATATGCAAGCCTTCTAGAAACCCTTCTGAATACTTCTGTGAAAGTAAAACACACACTTTCATATCAGTTTGCTAGTAAAGTTGTCAATGTATTATTTTAAATTGAACGTGTAAAAAATTATCATCATAAAATATTTTTTATGATTAAAAATTATTTTCAAATTTTATTTTTTCATAATAAATTTTTATATTAATGTTTAATATTTAATCTAATTAATATATGAATTATTATACAGGGTGATCAAAAAGTTAGTGTGATATGAGAAATTTGTAATGATATTAAAGTTATACTACAGTATTGTTTAAAAATACTATACTTGTCCTGCATTTCCATTTTCTCTGTAGTGCACTGAAGGGATGGATATATAAGAACAATCTGCACACTCTGGAGGAGCTGAAGAATGCAATTACTGAACATATTGAAAAGATCACTCCTGCCACCCTTCACATTACGTTTCAACAATATACAGCATTATGTGCAAGACAATGTCTTGCACATAATGCTGAAGGAGAAACTGCAACATAAGATGTTACCTTTATTAAAACTATTTAACCTTTCTACTGCACAGTAACTTTTTGGACACCTTGGGCTGCATACTTTAACATATGTTTGTCATTAATATTAAGCAATATAAAATTATTACCACTGAATAATTTGTTTAATTATAAATAAAATATTTTTTTACAGATATCCTCCAGGTTACCATGTTCAGAATGTTAATTTTGACTTTTTTAATTATGCTGGTATTCACCGAAGTGTAGTTCTGTACAGCACCCCTATTTACTACATTGACGACGTAACAGTTTCTACAGATTTCCAAAATTCTACTGGTATTAATTCATACTTTGTTATCGGCTAGATATAATTTTTATAAAAAACAAACTTCAAATATTATAGTATTAGACATTTACTTTTATATATATGAAATAATTACAGGTCTTGTCGATTATGTGATATATTCAAATAAGAATATTAACCAAGCCGCATGTAAAATTGATGTTTTTGATAAACATTCTCGACCAGTTGCATCTTCTAAAGGTTGTAAAGGAACAGTAATGATTAAATCTGTAAATCTGTGGTGGCCACAAACAATGAGTTCTCAACCTGGATATCTGTACACTATGATGGTAAGTCGAAACTTTTTCAGTGCTTATATTGAAAATATAAAACTATAATCAATATTTAGGTTTGTTAAAATATTAAAGAATGAAATTCATGATAAATTAGCCACAGAACTTTTCATTAAATTAAATTTCAGACTGAAAATATTTTAGTTCAATGAATATCATTGTCAACTACAAAGCAAATTTTATATGAGACAACCTCTACTATAATAAACATGAGAGAAACAAACTCTTCCAAGTAGTATGAACAATAGCTTCTAACATACTGCACAATATTTATTTTTCTGCTCATAGGCATCTAAATAAAAACATATATGTATATTTATCTATTTGATTATGTGCTTTTGGACTCATTCATCTACCTTCAAAATCCATGAAAAACATTACAATCGACCCCCTATAACACTGTTGATAATTCGGTTTTATATGAATTCCATGTTGTACGAGTCACTTAGATTTTACAAATACGTGAGCCGTTCACAGCC
>NW_019384546.1:103200-132789 GCF_000671375.1 Centruroides sculpturatus | reverse complement strand
AATACAGTTGTCCCTTGATAATCCGACAGGTATGGGACCAAAGGTGTGTCAGATTACCAAAAGTGTCCGGATTACCGAAAATAATTACATATTTCGCATTGTTTTGCTAGCAGTAACTTACAATATTCTCTACTCCAACTGTTCGAACAGAACTGCTCACATAAAACACATGAAATGTGTGTCATCGAGTAAGAATTGGATGGGGAGATTCACATCGCAACATGCTTCTGTGCAAGCAGACATGTAACGGGGACGAGTACCTTGACAGGAGGTGCGTCGGACTACTGAGCATGTCGGATTAAAAAACGTCGGACTATAGAGGAACAACTGTATTAATAAAAACTAGTTAACCAGCCTGGATAACAATTATATTTTAAAATGTCAAAAAATTATGTTTTACATATTGTCTTACCCACTTCAATATGTAAAACATATCGAGGCAGATAAAAGAGCCTACAATAAAAGATTGACTCTTTGTAAGGCTGTTCCTGAGGTGTGGTATGGACGGATAGTGAAGATTTTGTGTTTCTTCAAATATATTTTATGTGAAATTTTAAAAATTATTGTTTTTGATTAAGGTCATTGGACAGAATAACTTATTAATATTACCTCTTCTTAACAAAACATATGTGCCTAACCTTTTTGGGATCTGTAAAACAATTTTATGCATAAATATATTTCCAGGTTCTCCAACAATGGCACCTGTATATGCTGCTGTGCTATTTTCTTTAGATTGGTAGCCATTCTTTGGGCTCTCTCTTAAGAATTAAATATTAATTATGCAGTTTACATAATTTTTAAATACATCATAGTGAATATTTAAAAATTTAATATTCATTATATATTTTTCACTTAATTTTCAGGAAAGTGGTGCAGCATACTAAGAAATTGGATTCTATCAGACCTGTTACAGTAGCATTGAGTGCAGATTTTAATTCAGATAAAATTGTAACATACATTATTAAAATATCTCAAACAAACTATACTTTACTAATCTTTTTTCCTATTATGTCAGGGTCAGTTTCTGGATGTAATTATGATAAACAGATATTATGGATGGTATAGTGATATTGGTCATACCGAAGTTATTGTCAAACAGTTACTGTATGATGTGACAAGTTTTCATAAGAAATATTTAAAACCAGTTATGATAAGTGAATATGGAGCTGATACTATTGCTGGACTCCACATTGTAAGATAAATATTAAATAATAATAATATGTACTATAAGATGTTTCCCACTATTAAATTCGTTTTCCTAATTCTAGGACCCATCATATGTTTTCACTGAAGATTATCAAGTAGAATTTATAATTCAGTATCACAAAGGATTTGATTTATTATATCAGAAAGGATTTTTTGTTGGTGAATTAATATGGAATTTTGCTGATTTCCTCACTAGTCAAAGTAAGAGTTTAAATAGTATAAATTTATAGTAGGAACTAAGTGTTTGATAAACTTTTTAAATCTGCAAGCATTAAGAAACTTTTTTTATGTCTGTCATGATCAGACAAGTCCAAGTAAGAAAGGATAGAGCCAACATATTCAGATCAAACACCCATAAAAATTTCCGAAAATTGATCCACGTTTGAGTCAAATCCTCAGTGGATTAAAGTATCAGTCTGCTATTCTGATCTTGAGTCTAGATCCTTCGGAGCAACAGGCTGATATCATAATGCTTGGCTATTTGTCCAATTCATTGAAAATATCAGCCTGTCTTTCAAAATGTATTGATAATATTGTCATTGGATACTGAAATTAATAAGAGGTTTCTACAGACCAAAAATTCTTGTAGAAACTGAATTTTTAATAGTCATTTTATATATTTTTTGGAGATTTACTCTGTAACATCAATAGAAAATTCTAACCTAATTAGGAATCATCCATAAATTACATAATGCTATTTTTACAATTTTCAACTACATTCTCCCCTGTAAAACTCTGTAATGTTATTGCACATACCTACCCCAAAATTATATACAGTAACATATAATTTTAATCAACCCCTGTTAATTGTACTAATGAATAATACACAGTGCAGTGTCGAAAGTTATAGTTGGTATGAGAGATTTCACTTGGTCAATACTAATGCGCCTATTTTAGGAGAGATATGGTGGCAAAATGGAATAGTTCTGTGATAATTGTGCTACACATGCAATTATTTATGTTGTACAAGCTTGATCAGTTATAGCAAGAACATTTGTGTAAACAAAAGTGAACCCTGTACTCTGTAACCTGGGTGATAATTTGAAAAATATGAAAGGCTGGAAGGTGATATATGGATTTAATAATCAGTCTCCCACATTATATACAATAGCAAGTTTAATAGAGTCGTGAAAAGAAGTTTTAAAGAGATAAGTTTGCTTATAGGATAATAGAGAAAAGTTTTGACATGGAGAGTCTACCCCATCTTGTCACTTTATAACCCCTAAAACAGACACAATTAGTATTGACCAAATGCAATCTCTTATCACACTGACTATCACATTGTATTAACTACATGCATAATGTACAAAGCAATGGCATAAGCAGTATAGTTCACTATGTAACACTTCAGAACCATAAATGATTCATTCTGTTTTTAAGGTTTGGCACCCTATCATTATGTAATGTTTTTGTAAACATTCTCATCCTCTTGTAATGCATCATAATGATTACCTGCATACTTACCCAGTCATATCTGCATTGCATAATTCGTAGTTTTGAAGAGCCCATTATACCAACAGATAGACTAATTTAATATTAAATTATTTAAAATTTAGATATGATATGTGAAGTAGAGTTTTAATTGTTTCTTAGCATAAATCTGAACAAAAGTTTCGATCAGTTTATGCTAAGAAATAATTAAACTTTATGAATTTTAAATAGAATATTCAATGGACCCTAAAATTAATGCTTAGGGTCACCTAATGTGTTAATTTTTGCTGATTTTGTTAATAAATTGTTAGAAAAAGAATTTATTATAAAAGTATTCTTAATTTATAAAAATATAGGTTTAACTAGAGTCCTGGGAAATAAAAAAGGAATTTTCACAAGAGAAAGACAACCCAAAGCAGCAGCGAAGGTTCTTAGATGTCGTTATCATCATCTGGCAAACAGAACAATTACAGAAGACATGTATTGTCCAGTTTATTATGCGGAGACATGTTAAACAATATGTATTGTATATACAAAATTATATATTGAAGATTTTGAATTATATCAAACAAGATATTTGTATAAAATATTAAAATCATATAATAAATTTGAAACTAGCTTTAAACACTGTTCTGCAAATAAATAAAATGGGGATAAATACTGCTAAATACTATACTTATAAACCAAAAAATTTAATGACTTAAGGGAGAAATCCCTTTTTCATGTAAAAATTTTTATTAAATGGTGATTTTACGTATCATTAGTTTTCTCATTCTTTATTCTCCATCTTTTGTTTCTTCTTCCTGGTACTTTTCTTTGTTATTTTGGACTCTTGGGGATAAAGCAAGGTAGGGAGCAAGAAAGAGAATTGATAGAATGGGAATGAATCTGTGTGGGAGAGTGTGGTGTATGTTGGAGAATGGAAGAACAAAACGAACCTGGATTAATTTTTTTTCTTTTTGAAAAGATATAAGAGATTGAGAGGAACTTGGAAGAAATCTGCATATTTATCTTAGAGGATACTTGAGGAAATTCACTTTTATCACTAAATAAAGTGACCTTTAGACTTTATCAGTCAGGATAGAATATTCTGAATTTGTCTTTGAAAAATTTTCCCAGACATGCAGACATTAATATAACACCAACAAAAGATTTGGCGAGTTTTTTTTTATAGTTTCTGGCTCATTAATTGTTTTCTAATTTTCCTCATTTCTATCTTTCCCTTTTTCACATTTAAAAAAGATCACATAATGAAGCAACTAGGCAGCAATTTTTCTAATAAACCCCTCTTAAAAATACATTATTATGAAAACAAAAACATCCAAAGCTGCAAAGTTTGTAAATTGTAAAGATGCAACAGTATAAGATTTCATTAGGTGATATTCACAAAACTTGCCTCACTTTATTAATTTTCTCATCAGGTTTGAGACTGCCTTAAATCTTATTTTATATGTTTTTTAGGCTACATTTGTGGTAGAGTGCCACCTTAAGAGCTCGGCCATCCTTATAAATTGTATTTTTACAACCTTGACTGTTAACATGAGCATCCACAGAAAATTTTACATGGAGTGCAAAGCTTGGAGACAAATAATTACATCAATACATTTTTTATTTAATCTTTTGGGGAGATTTTATCATAGTAGATTATTGAATACAGTACTGCTTTAATTAAAAAAAAAAACACAGATAAAGCAGGGTGTAAGGTTACATATCTCAATCAATTTTATGATTATAATTTGTGGAAACTTTTGCTGGATCCCAGAGAGAGGCAAGTGCCCCATTTGTCCTCCTGTGCAGCCATCCCCAACTGTTAACTCTAATATAAATTTACACAGATAATACCTTTGCACCTTTGTACCATTATATTTGTAAATATGTTATAGTTACCTTTGACCTTTTAGATATTTATTAGGTTCAATTTCGTAATAACTATCCAAAAATTCCACTACAATTAAATATCACATTAGTGGAAGATTCTTTTGCTTTGTGCAAAACAAATTTTGTAGATGATTACGAAAGCAATCGAGTAGGTTCTACATGAACGAAACAATGGGAAATGACACACTTCCACACGAACTATTCAGGAGAAACTGAAAATACAAAATCAAACAAGAATTCTTCATAATAATAGCAAAGGGCTTTTTGATTCTGGTAAGATTAATTTGCATACGATTTCTATTCTTTTTTTAGGTAAGCAAGTTCATCGAGTTAACAATTTAATTTAAAAATGAGACCGCAATTGTATCGTGTTTCCCCCCAAAACATCCCTTTGGGAAGTTGCAATGCATCGTATTTTGCTATTCAAAGTTCAGCCTGCGGTATAATCGGCTACATTTGCAATAAAGTTGCTTATCTTTCCTGTATATTCCATCTATACTCATACATAGTGTCAGATTTAAGTGTAATCTAGCCATAGCTTAAAGCCACTGTTCAAGCGGCCTACGTAAATTCGAGTCTAGAATATTTAAATTTGTTTGGAATGCTTTGCATTCTGGAATGCCACAAACTGTTAATCCAGTTGCATCTTATACTTGAAATGCTAGTTTTATTATTGTACACAATGGCATTTATAGAAATTTTAACGCTTTCTTCACATATTTTAGCGTAAGTTATTTTTATTCTTAACTTTTTGTATTGTGAAAATCTAAAACACCACCTTTATATGGAAGATTTTTCGGCACATTTATCTTAAATTTGCGTAATGTTGCACGAAGATTACTATGTATGCAACAATTTTAAATACGTAATTTTTTCTAGACGTGGTAACTCTATAATTATCAATAGTTAGAATCATATAAGAATACTATAGAAGCTGTATGACACCTTCAGATCTAGGATCCTAGAGAGGATGTTTCAAAATTCCTATTACAAACTTATTTATAGGGCAGATTCCTTAAGAAAAACTAAGATTAAATGTCTAAAACTCCTTAAGTTCAGTGACACCATTTCCGGAATTTGATGCATCCGAAAAAATTTAAATATGAGTATTGTATATTTCTTCTATCTCAATCTTTTTATTTTCATTAAAATAAATACTTTTTTAAGTGAATACAGTACATTTTTACGCGGTACAATTTCAATACAAACCAGGAGCGAGTGTACGTACCAGAACATGCTTCTGAGATAAAATGGCTGAGTTCAGCAGGCTCAACAGTTGTAACTGTGCAAAAGTGATTCAATCGGTAGCTACTACGTAACAATGAGGATCTGCTGAACGTTGGAACAGGAAGTAGCCATCATTGACCAATTACAGCTATAGTAATGTAGCGTAAATCGAATACTCTACTAAATGTGACGTCAAAACACCAGAAAAAATGCATAAATGGATCAGGATGCAAACGCTTGAGAAGTATTACGCAGTTTTATAAAGAAAAAATACAGTACTTACTTCCCCCTTTACGAATCTTTCGATTTAAATAAAAATAAATACATTAATCTGTACAAAAACTCTGAAGTGACGTCACTGAACTTTCAACGTCTATAACCCCTTAATTAAAGGCTTTATTCGAAAAATTTACTGAACATTTATTTTAGTTTTTCGTAAATAAACTGTCCTACAAAGGATCCAGCAAGATTCTTCTTTTATAGACCCCACTTGAGGCCCCAAAAGCATCTGCCATAATGTACTCTCCTTTTTATTTTTTTCGCCCTGTGGGTACTATAGAGGGCCTTCATGCCCATCGTTTCCAGTCTCACAACTGGAAACGGACCGTTGCAAAGTATTAATTTCATTGTAATTCTTGTATATTAAAATGAACCCGTTGTTTTGATCAAAAATTCTTTCAATGATGATTTTATTAATATACTAGGGTTTCAAAACGTAAGATGCCCTCCCTACCTTCA
Source organism: Centruroides sculpturatus (assembly GCF_000671375.1). Lineage (NCBI taxonomy): Eukaryota > Metazoa > Arthropoda > Arachnida > Scorpiones > Buthidae > Centruroides > Centruroides sculpturatus. Next base: position 126,309 of record NW_019384546.1, on the reverse strand, counting down.
GTAATAATCATAATTTTAGATGCATAAACTCTGGCATCTCTCTAAGATATTCTTCATTATAAAATCTATCAAATAACCCATAACATCACCATTAAGATTAGAGGTAGTTTTGCTAAGAGATTGGCAAATTTTAATGGCGCCTGAGGTTAAATTTGATAACAATCATGACAAGGGGTAATGTCGAAACACAAACTGAATATACAGTAATTGTTAGCACAGTGACGTGACGTAAAAACAATCCTTAGATATAAATGCATGTAAATAAATCATGATGATATATTATTGCAATTGTTAAATATGCTTAAAAAGTAGATTAAAATCATGTTCTTTCACAATTCTAGCCTTGAAAATCATATAAAATCTACAATTAATCGCACTAATTGTTATAGAGAAGATGCCTGACAACCAATAAGTCAACGTGCTATATGAACTTTGGACCCCCGGTTTAGTGACAATGAATACGGAAACCTCGTGTTGTAAATATTTAGAGCATTAGTAATGAATACCAGATGAACAAATTTTTAGTTATAAATTAAATATTTTGATAGTTACAAGAGTTATCTACAGTAAAATACAACGTGACAGATTTAATCCTTGTTAACTGATAGTTTTAATTGTTATATAAAAATTAGTCGTTAGCTTTGGGTTTTATGCTTAATCATGATGATCATAGTGGATAAAGGACGTGCATGGATTATAGCATTTTCGTCGTTCTGGACCATGTTAACTGTACTTGGAATACACAGAAGTTCAGGAGTACTGTTTACATCTATGATGAATGATTATAATGTATCCAGAGAATCGGCAGCTTGGCCATTTTATTTACGAAAAACTGTGGGATTTTTATCAGGTATATTATTAAATATTTGCTACAGTAAAATTAAGCAAAAGTGAATTACTCGAATGTTGTAAAATTACTTTTCTTCCAGCGAATCTAGTGGGATTTATAAATGGATACTTTTCAATGAAGTGCCAAATGTTTGTGGGATTATTGTTGAGCGCTGTAGCTATGTTTGCTCTATATTTTGTTGATGATATTTTATCTATAACGTTAATATTCGGCATTTTGTATGGTGAGTACAGTTATTTCTTACTTTTATCTACGATTTATTCATTAATTAACTACAATATGCTTATTTCAGGTGTGGGTTCTGGTATAGTAATGATGTGCAATTTGATCTCTATCAATAAATTCTTCTCTAAATACCGTACTGTCGCACAGGGTATTAGTTTAGCTGGAAATTCAACAGGAGCATTCATTTTACCGCCTTTAATCGAATATTTTATTGATAATTATGGATTACGTGGCACGTATCTTATGCTGACAGGTGTTGTGTTACAGGGTTTCATAGTGGTAATGATGTATGAAGATTCACCATATCAAAAGCCAGAGAACTTAACTGAGTTAAGTATATCAGAATCTATAGAAAGAAATTTAAAAGAACGTCCTTCAAGCAACGAATCAGATACAAAGATATCAAAGCAATTAAGAAAAACCTGTTTGTATATATTCAAATGCCCAATGTTTCATGTGATATGGATAACGTATACAACGTTTGATTTTGTTTTTCAGACATTCCTAACCGTTATAATAGATCATGGTGCAGATTGTGGAATCAATGAACACAAAGCTGTGTATTTTCTGTCTGCTTTATCCGTTGTGGAATTAATTGGTAGACTAGGAGGAGGATGGATTGTGGACTTTCAACTAATCAAACGCAAAAATATAATTAGAATATCGTTTATGTTATATGCAATGATATATATATCATTGCCCTTCCTGCATACTTATGTGATAATGATAGTTTTAACAGCACTGATTGGTCTCATTGGCAGTTCTGTTACCATTAATGGTTCTGCCTTATTTGCTGACTATGTAGGATTAGAAAATCTTCCTATGGCTTTAGGTTTCTCTGCCAGTTTGACTGGTTTAATTGGTTTAATCACTCCAAGGATAATAGGTGAGTACAAATTTGATGTTTACTCATATGGTAATAAATTTGATAATATAATAGTCTCTTAACTATTTAACTGTTCTCTATTTCCTTCACTTGAATATTTACACATACAATAAACTTTATTTTCAAATCTATCTTTATAAAAAAATCATTTAGTAAAATTTCCCATACCAACATTCCCAGCAGTGGTGAGAAGATAAAATCATTGAATGCCGGTAATTGATTACTAGTTTGTCTTCCAATGGATTGGCCATGTTGAGTTTTTAAGGTTTCCTTCATATCTAAAAAGGGGTTTTTCCAAATTTTTTGTCTGATTTGAGAGGGTACAAGGCACCAGATTCTACCAGTTTCGGTTTTACTCAATATAGGCTAAGTGACCTGACCTTCAGCTCAGATTTAAATCCAAGCCCCTCACAGCCAACTTTGCATTGTTACAAGTTTTGTTTGCATGATTTGAGCTCTGCAATGACTTAAAATTGATGGGGGATTACAGATATGTTTGTATAATGTTTATGTCTCATCTCAGTAGTAATAAGACAATAATGGCAAAATATCAGGATATTTATAGTCATAATCCAGATAATCCATGGCCAGCTATTCTGATTTTGAGCCTTTACTCCTAATTGTTTAAAGATGCAGTCTGACTAACTAACAGATGGACCTAACTAACTAACATTCATTTATTAAATTTATTATTACTAAAACACTTTAAAATGTACAAATGTTAAAAAATGAGATAAAATACTCAATTGATCAAATTATAATTTATTTTTAGGGCATATCCGAGACACAACGGGAAGCTACAATTTATTATTCTTTATATTTGGAGCGGCATCCTTGTTTGTGACCTTAATGTGGATGGCAGAACCACTGTTCGTGATGCTACAATTAAAAATACATCGCAAACCTTATACTATAAATTGTGCATAATGTTATTTAATTTTATATAAGTTTATTATATTTTAAAAATTTGTTTATAATTAAAAAAAAAAAAAGGTGTTGAAAGTAGTCTTTGAATTGTTTCACTCGGGGCTACAGAGTTGGTAAAAAAGACACTAGATTCTGATTCACTACTCAGGCAAAATTAAATACCAAGTCATTTTATGGAAGCAGAGGCACTCATAGGGGAATACTCTATTCTCAACTCTAAAAGGAGCCTGGGGCATTTACCCAAATACTTTCATAGCTAGTATTTTTAATATTTAACTTACATTAATATATATCTGTATATAAAAAATTAATTTTTAACAAATACTTAATAAGAAGAGATAGGGGGCAATAGAATTCTACATCTACATATATTCGACTGAATTTGCACTTCAATTTCACCCTTCCAGAAGAGTTAGTCAAACTAAAAAGTGTGCGATCTAGCTAGCTACTTCAGCCCCTTGTTCAGAAAAGAAAAATATGTACTCTGATCAATTAATCTGGCTCATTCAGAAAAATAGAGCACTTATTTAGAGTGGGGATAATAAAGGAATGATTCAAAAATATTCAAATCCAATTGGGTCAAAATAATTTAACTACTAAACACAAATACTACAAAGAATACTACATATTTAATAAATTAAATTGATGCATTTAGTAAAATAAATGAATTATAACAAAAGACAAAAAGATTTTAAAAAATTAATAAATATATAATAAATTTTCTTTCATTTAAATAAAGAAAATAAAGTAAATTTAAAATGCGGGAGTTGGAGTTGACACATTTTTTCTGACTCAACTCGGACTCGGACTCCTCCCGACTCCGACTCCACAGCCCTGGTTTCACTTAACAATTTAGTTTTATGGTCATTCAGTATCTTATGTGTATGCAATTTTAATTGGATTGATGCAGATGTTTCTGCTGCATCATGTTCCTGTTAATCTATAGTTGATGGAAGCATGGGTGCTACACAATCTCACTGGTGCAAACTAAAATTAACGTGTTCCCATGTGTTTCTTTGCTTTGCCAGTATTGCCTTGCTGGTGATCAACAGCAATCTTGCTTGTCCTGCAATACTTATCATCATCATCACGATGAGAGGTGGTGTTTATCATGGGATGCTGATACGGAAAGAACTTGACCCCCCAGTCAAGGTGAACGAATGGTGTGGGATAGTACAAAGGGTCTCCTTAGAAAATTTAACCCATATATTATAAACATTCAAAACCAAGCTTAAATAATAACAATCCACGAAAACATTTTTTTACGAAACCCTTTTTTACGAAACCCTTTTTTACGAAAACCTTTTTTACGAGTGTTATGGAAGTCGTTTATCTTACCAAGCTTAAAACAATTTCTCAAATATCACACTGTTTTTAGGTCCATTATCGAAGATGAAAAGTTTGAACATATATGAGATTTCCCTCCAAGTCTTTCAGCAATAGAGATGCCCTGGAGCAGCTTGTCTATGGGTGCTGAGTTGAGACTAGAGTTAATGTGGTGAAGTTAAGAAAGTCTTTTGTAGACTAGGTTATCTTCCAACCTATTTTCCTCAATTTTTCTGTATTTTTGATTATCACATTATAATATTTTAATAATTTCAACAAATATAGTGTCTGTTAAAATGAATGCTACCATTTTAAATTATTGTAATTATGTTAAGTACAGTGGTACCTCAGGTTACGAACGCCCCAGCATACAAAATTTTCAGGATACGACATGAAATTCGAACATATTTTTGCTCCACGATACGAACAAAAACTCACCGTACGACGTTACATTAGTTCGCATTTTTCATTTCTTTCTCTTACTACAGTTATTTTTTTTTTAATGTATTACTTGGCTTTAATTTGAGTATGTTTTTCGTGTTGGAACGAATTATTTGGTTTTACATGTAATCGTATGGGAAAAGATGATCCACCTTACGACATTTTCAGGATACGATCTCAGTTTCGGAATGGATTAATTTCGTATCCTGAGGTACCACTGTATTATCTGCAACATTGTAGTATACAGGTACAGTACTAGATTAATGCACAGGAAAATTATCCAACTTCCCCATTTGCTTATTACAATTTTTTGATTCATGCGGCTGTCACACGGCACACATCCAACTGATTACTCAAATTCTTCCTAAGCTCATTACAGCATATCTGTTGTCACTAGTCCAATTCTGCAGCTCTTTCAAATTACTCAGATTGCACAATAAAGAGTGATTCTGACTTTGCAAACTGCAGAATATAAAATACCTTCTGTTACAGAGTTGCCTTTTTGTTTACAGTTCTTTCTAGATGCAGTAGACATGTTTGAAGATGGGAGATGAAACTCTGACAGTTACTCAATCAACTACTCACTTACTTCTCAAATAATAAGTAACATAATTACAGTTATTTAACATGGTAAAATTCATTATGGAAGACCTTGTATTTAAGTATAATATAATTTGAACTGTAACTATTAATGCAGTCTTCAGTTATTAATGATTATTATTAACAACCATTGATAAGAAATCTGTATTAATAATCCAAATAATAGTAATTCACTCTAAAGTGTAATATTTTTGAAGCTTATCCAGAATTTTTTGACGACAATTATTTAGCCTATTGATAATCCATCTATTGTTTATTTATCCAATTATTAATTCAAAAACACAAACTCAGTAAGATTTGATTCATGATATAAAATACAACAATTGCTTCTTTATAACTAAATGAAATACCGAATATATACAAATTTCTACAAGACAAAGATGTTCCATTATAGAACGAGTAGTTTTAAATTTGTTTGTCAGCCATATTTCCAGTTTGTATTTCATTGGTTTGGAAAGGAGATGAGGTATATATTTCCTGCTCTTTCATTGCTTTTTTGTTAAAGTGACAACATAATCTTTGATATATCCAGGAGAAAAAGTGAGAGCTTCAATGGCATCCATCTTTGTTATATTTTTACAACATAATGGGCTTGAATGAGCAAATGCCATCTAACATTGTGTTTATAATTATAACTTCCAGTAAATGTAACATAAAATATATCGTGAACAAACTCTATATTATTTAATATTTTGTTATGTAAGAAAGATTGTAATAATTATAGTTGATTTATCTATTACTGAAAACATATTAACATCTACATTCTTGATACAAAGAAATGGGAAAGACCCCTCAAATCACCAGAAACTCCCAAGCGTGTACCGTATAAGGCTCTATTAAGAGACAAGAGGTTCGGGAGGAATCTAATCTACTTTGGTGCCACTAAAAACTCATTAGAACAAAGGATACAGGAACACAAATATGATATAAAGCATTCAAAAATCACCACCACCCTATCTACGTTTGCCTCAGAAGACAATATAGAGGCAAAATTAAATCAGACTTAGCTCATCAGATCCTCTACAAACTGGAACCACATCAGGCTTTTCGAGTTAAATAAAATATTTAAAGCCAGCCTTGGATCCAATTGCATAAACTCTAAAGCTGAGATACAACTATCTAAAGCATGGAATGATTTATCCAAGTTATAATGATGTTATGTACTATGCAGGTATGTAACATTGTTATAACCTGGACAAATCAGATCATGTCTCAAACTGGTCTTTTCAAATTCGAATGCTACATGACTATTCTATTTGATGCATTCCAATTAGAAACAAACTATTTCAACCTGAAGCTGGAATCAGGTGGATTCTGAAAATGTTTATGATTGTTCCATCTTCCACATTTTACCACATGTTGAAGAGGTTCTGTGATTAGATATATTATTATAGTTTACACATATTATATATTAAAATATATCAATTCATTTTTAAAAAATAATACAGTAGTACCTCATACTTCAAAAGGCATCTGGAATAAATTAAAAGTAGAAGACACCACAGTGTTTAATTAGTTCAGTAAAACACAACTGTTTTATTTGTAATTAAATTTACAAAGTGTTTTCAAACACATAATTAAAGTTTATTAGAAAAAGGTTAGACAAATCTGGATATTATTATAACACATTAAACTGTTTGAATACATTTGTTAGAAAATGTGTGCATATCTGGTTGATATTACTGTTGCTATTCATCTCTACATCTGGTTAATGTAGAGATGAATAGATCAGACTTTTAATGAAAATTATATGAATATTTTCAACTTTTTTACACATAATAATAAGCATAAACAAAATTAGACATCTTAACAGTTAATTATATTTTATACAAGCATTTTTAACCCATTTCACAAGTTATTTTTTAGGTTAAAGGAATTCCAAAATTAAATAATTTTTTTTGAAATTGTGGCCCAATAAGATCAAAAATTAAACACATCATAAAAATGTGAAAAGAAAATTTGAATCAAACGTTATATCAAAATGACTCATTAAATAGGTCAAAAATACTGTATTTTACGGTATATAAGATACATAAGAATATTTAGTGTATTTAACTGTAGGATATGAAGTCCATGTATGGAATTCATTAGCTTACAGAAAATTGCAACTTTACACTCTTTTTTTCAGCCTTTTTAGGACAAAGTTGTATCTTATACAATGTAAAATATTATATTTATTTAACAGTGATTGATTAAATTTTAAAGTGTCTAGTTTTGTTCACACAAGTAGTTTTACTATATTGTTTCTGGAGTGTTTCAAGTTCATTTCATTAAAGTTTTAAATGTAATAATAGAAGTAAATTCTGTATTTAAAAAAACCTTCTATAATATTTATTTAATCACAAACAGTGAATATCATCTAATTTTTAATATTTCTCATAAAAAAAAAAATTACAGTTGTTCTTCTGAAATTTTCAATAACTTTATTTTATTTGTAACAAAAAATTTTTTCATTGATTAATAATCTTCGAATAATTTCTTAATATTCAAAAGAATAAGTTTCGATATTCCCTTTAATAATGAAATATATAAATACCTATACTTTTCACAGTAATTAAATAAGGCTTTCTAATAAGTAATCGACAGCTGTGGAAAAACTATCAAACACATGATTTGGAGGTGGAGATATTGTTTCTTCATCTCCTGGTCTATATTTTCCTGAAAATTAAAATCCTATTAATTGGATAATTTATTAAAGTAATATCTCATAATACTTTAAATTTAAAAATTATAAAAACAATTAGAGAAAACTATTTATCTAATATAGAAAAAATATACATTTGCATCAACATTAAACATGATGATGATGTATTTTTTCATAACTCTTTCTTAATTTATAGTGTCTTCCAAAAAGAATTCTACTATTTTAAACATTGTAATTATATTAATCATTATCTAAGAATGGAAAACTATCCAAGTTTCACATTTTCCCATTACAGTTTATCAATGTGTACACCTTATGTTGCATGGCACACACCAAATCAATACAAGTCAACCCCCCTATAACACTGTTGATTTTTCCATTTTATACGAATTCCATGTTCTACGAGTCACTTAGATTTTACAAATACGTGTGCCGGTCTGTGAACGGCTCAAGTATTTGTAAAATCTAAATGACTCGTACAACATGGAATTCATATAAAACGGAATAATCAACAGTGTTATGGGGGGTTGACTGTACTCATATTGCACAAAGATAAGTGATGTAGACTTCGCAAACTGCAAAACACCTTCTCTGTTGTAGAGTTGTCATTTTATTACAGAACTTTCTAGAGGCAGACGACGATGAGACATTTGAATGTTGATGGGAAATAAAATTCTGATTGTTACTTTATTAATTGGTGCATGTCACATAATTAACATAATTGTTACCATTTTAAATTACTATATTCTTTTGAAAGATTCTGTAATATAATTTACAACAGTAATAGTGTCAATAGCAGCAACAATAAAGAATTTTATGAAAACAAAATCTATTTATGCTTTTAATCATTAATGATTTGATTTTGAGATGGTTTTAGATAGTAAATGATACATCTAATAAGCAGGAAAGCATTGATTTGGTTTGTACTGTACCTTGATAAATACCATATTTTTCTATAATGTCAGCTATCACCTAATTTAGAATTTGCTTAACCTGCTTTTGTAAATGGACAGATGGCTGAGCAGTTAAGGCATCAGCTTATAACTCTGGAGGACTCTGAAATGATTCTGGACAAGTCTACAAACCCTAGAAATTTTTCAAGAGGTGGTTCATTCCAGATATGTTGAGCCTCATCTCTTAACCGATCATCTGCCCCATTGACCGAATCCATAATGGGTTTGATGAAGAGGACCTTGGTGAGTACAGGGCAGAAAGAGTCAAAAATGAAAAATTAAAATAAACCTGCTTTTGAACAAGTATTTGAAATAATCCTAGAAAAGTTAAAAGACATGAATGTAATGATTCTTCTAATATCAATGCCAGAATTATTATTCATTATTTACTATCAAGAGTATATTCACATGACTACAACAAATCACAGAGCTTGTTCACAGAGGATTTAAAAACATGCTCATTGACAAAAAAGTTACATAACCAGATAATTTTATCTAATTATTGAAAAACTTGGCATACAGCTATATCTTGGACATATATGTAAATGATTAGAGAATAATTTCTCATCACAGAATTACTCATTTCTATCTGTTCTGTTTGCTTTCAAAGTAGATAATAACCATAGTTCCTTGAAATTGCTACTTAATTATTCTATGGAAAGGTTCACTGAGGTTCATTGTGTTCAGAATTTTCAGTGTATGTTGTTAGGAGGCCTGTATGATGGAGTTAGAAACATTACATGTGGCTGATAAAGTTTGAGAAAGGTCATATCATAGGTCTGAAAAAAGCAGGATGACCATTTTGTCAAATTGCATGCAATCTGAACCACTCTGATTTGACTAAACAGATATTGAGGCAGGGGATATATGGCCATTATACTCTGGGCATATCAGACAGATCACCAGGAAAATTTTCTGATAATGAGACAAGCACAAACAGCTGCAACAACATCTTTGTCCACCATCCATAGACAGGTGGAAGTCTTGCCAGAGAACCTTATCTCATCTCTTCCTGTACTATTGAAAGGTAACTAGTAGAAATGAATTTATCTGATATGTAGTGGTGTTAATGGCAACAACTACACATCCTGCCATTAGGACCCAAATGTCATCACTTCATTTGACAGAAAACATATGGACTGCTATGGAGTGGAAGCATATTATCTTTAGCAACAAATCCCAGTTCTGTTTGGGAATGAACAATCATCATATTAGAGTATGGAAGAACACTGGTATGTTTTTCAATCCTGTCTGTTTAATAGTCCCCACTGCAGGCATACTTTAGTCACCACTAGTAACAATGTAAGGGGTATTGAAGACACATTGCTATGATCCCATAATGGAAGGACTGCAAATAGCCATTTTTCCAACAAAATATCAATAATAATCAGCCATACATAGTTAGGATTTCTCAGGAATATCTGTCACATTACCAAACTTCCTTGGCTTGTCTATTTATAACTCATAGAGCATTTGTGGAAAATTTGTGGAGATTTTCATATTTCTCACCACTCCACTAACACAGAAAATACATAAATCTGCCACCAGTCCTCTCTTCCACTATCAATGCTATTAAAAAGTACATATGATCTATTTTGTATTTACACTAATCTCTCCAATAATAATTCAAATAAATAGTTTTCATTTTCAGGAGAAAACATCTTTCAAAAAAGTATAACGTTTATTTTTATTGAAATATCAAATTCAGAAATTGAAATCTGACAGCAGGCATATATTGATCAGGAGGAAGGTTAGAACTCATTACAAATCACAGAACATAATGGAAAGACATGCTTTTAGCAATGGAAGAAAGACTGGGATGGATTTTCATTAGGTGGATGCACCAACCTCCATGTGTTTGATGGAATTCATTACTTCTCACAGGTATTGGGATGAGATACTGGATCATTATTTCAAACTTTATGCCGTTGCAATCAGAGATGATTTCATTTTAACGGACAATAATGATAGTCCACATCAAGCAAAACTGGTTGACCAATACCTTTATGAACAAAGAATAGTGCAAATGAATTGGCCTGCATATTCTCCAGATCTCAATCCCATAGAATATTTATGGGAATCTCTAGGAAGATGTGTTAACTGTCATATCCTCTCTACAAACCCCTAGTGATAACCTGACCTCCAAATGACTCTTTTGCATGAATGACAATTGCTGCCTTCTCAGACTTTGCAATTTCTTATTGAAAGGTATGAATTGATGCTGTCAAGCTTGAATTAGTGCATTAAATATTGTCTTCAACATTTGTATTCAAACCTCTTATTTTATATTCACATTTATTGTTACCTGCATTCATCTTTTATTTTTTCTGTTAACATTTATTCATTTTTTTTTCCCAACTGTATATAGTGTATACCTAGTTGTGTATAACCCTATGAAAGTTTTGTAAATTTGTTTAACTGGTTTTAAAAATATTGTTTTTGTGATCTGTGCATAACTATTGATGGCCAGTGTTTTATATTCAATATAACATAGTAAATAAAAAAGTCACTGTTGACAACGTAGGAATATCTGATTTTAAACATTTAAACAGTTCTTCAAAAGATGAACAAACCTTAAGGCTGTAACATACATTTGGTAATCACTAAATGCTGAAGAAACATTTGACCAATACCAAGTGTGAAGATGATTTACTCATGACTAATATTCAATATTTGCCAATTCTTACTTCTTGTTGACATATTGTGGTGAATCAAAGGGAATGAATAGGCAATTATTCAACAATCTATGAATACTGAATGTGTGGAGTCATCTCCAATAATCAGATATTTGAAAATATTTGCAAAAAATTGTTCACATTGTTCAAGTTTATTTATTTTGATATATAAGTTTTTCATATTTCGGAGAACTAATCCTATTTCTAACAATTGAAGACACTAGTAGATAAAAGTGTTAAGTTACAATTATTCAATATTTAATTGTCCTGCATAGATGAACATGTAATGTAACAGTAAAAATGATAAATGAGTCTTTATTGACAAACTGTATGACTTATAGTACTACTGTAACACACTGTTTCATAAATATATTTACACTAAAAACTTACATAATAAAAACTTCAATTTTGTAACCAAAACCTTCATCCACTTGTGTCTTCAATTATCCCGTAACATTTAAAATGAGAATATCTCAGAATGATTATTATATATGGTTCCTAGCCTAAAGAAACGATATGGCATCTACATCATCTCTGCAAATTCATACCTGTTTTTACAAGCATACCCGTTATTCCAGCACGCTGTGCTCCTTCCACGTCATCTCTAACATCCTATAAATAATTTCATTTGCATGGGTTAAAAGTAAAATTTTACATACTTTTCCTTAATATCATAACTACATCAAATTAAATATAGATTCGTACATCACCAATCATTACAGCTTCCTCTGGCTTACAGTTAATAGACGACAGAGCCTGGTGAAAAAATAAAGTTTCTGGTTTTCCAACTATTTCTGCAGTCTTACCAGTAGCATATTCTAAACCTGATATAAATGGCCCTGGACCAAGCGCTAAGCCATCTTTTAGTTTATAATATCTTCCTTTATGGATTCCAATAAAATGTGCACCATTCAACAGTAACCTAAAAATATTGCAATAAAGTATATATGAATCCATGATCATAAACTTTTTCAACTGAATCTAAAGCATAATTCTCTTAGGAGGGTTAAATATATCAATTAAATTATTAAAATTAGCTTGGATCAATTAGTTTAAAATAATAAAATATATAACTTTTAAGATTTTTATTTACCTGNACAGGGTGACCAAAAAGTTAGTGTGATATGAGAAATTTGTAATGATATTAAAGTTATACTACAGTATTGTTTAAAAATACTATACTTGTCCTGCATTTCCATTTTCTCTGTAGTGCACTGAAGGGATTGATATATAAGAACAATCTGCACACTCTGGAGGAGCTGAAGAATGCAATTACTGAACATATTGAAAAGATCACTCCTGCCACCCTTCACATTACGTTTCAACAATATACAGCATTATGTGCAAGACAATGTCTTGCACATAATGCTGAAGGAGAAACTGCAACATAAGATGTTACCTTTATTAAAACTATTTAACCTTTCTACTGCACAGTAACTTTTTGGACACCTTGGGCTGCATACTTTAACATATGTTTGTCATTAATATTAAGCAATATAAAATTATTACCACTGAATAATTTGTTTAATTATAAATAAAATATTTTTTTACAGATATCCTCCAGGTTACCATGTTCAGAATGTTAATTTTGACTTTTTTAATTATGCTGGTATTCACCGAAGTGTAGTTCTGTACAGCACCCCTATTTACTACATTGACGACGTAACAGTTTCTACAGATTTCCAAAATTCTACTGGTATTAATTCATACTTTGTTATCGGCTAGATATAATTTTTATAAAAAACAAACTTCAAATATTATAGTATTAGACATTTACTTTTATATATATGAAATAATTACAGGTCTTGTCGATTATGTGATATATTCAAATAAGAATATTAACCAAGCCGCATGTAAAATTGATGTTTTTGATAAACATTCTCGACCAGTTGCATCTTCTAAAGGTTGTAAAGGAACAGTAATGATTAAATCTGTAAATCTGTGGTGGCCACAAACAATGAGTTCTCAACCTGGATATCTGTACACTATGATGGTAAGTCGAAACTTTTTCAGTGCTTATATTGAAAATATAAAACTATAATCAATATTTAGGTTTGTTAAAATATTAAAGAATGAAATTCATGATAAATTAGCCACAGAACTTTTCATTAAATTAAATTTCAGACTGAAAATATTTTAGTTCAATGAATATCATTGTCAACTACAAAGCAAATTTTATATGAGACAACCTCTACTATAATAAACATGAGAGAAACAAACTCTTCCAAGTAGTATGAACAATAGCTTCTAACATACTGCACAATATTTATTTTTCTGCTCATAGGCATCTAAATAAAAACATATACGTATATTTATCTATTTGATTATGTGCTTTTGGACTCATTCATCTACCTTCAAAATCCATGAAAAACATTACAATCGACCCCCTATAACACTGTTGATAATTCCGTTTTATATGAATTCCATGTTGTACGAGTCACTTAGATTTTACAAATACGTGAGCCGTTCACAGCCTACTACAAACAGGCAACCAAGTCATGACAGCCAGTGAGAATCCAATAATTTTTTTTATTTTTCCTTATATTTGTTGTTATGTTGTGATAAAANAACAAATGCAGCAACATGCAAACACTTTAATATTAAAAATAAATGTAAAGCAAAGCATTTTTATAAAAATTGATGAATAAAGCGTTTTAGCACCCATAGGGAATGAATCACTTTATGAATTTCATAAAAATTCATAAAGCATCTATGGTCATATCCAAAATATTATTAAATATTTATAACATAAAAAATATCTTACCATTAAAATCTTCCATTGCAATTTTCTCGAGAAACAGCATTGGTCTTAATTGGCGAGAAACAATTAATTCTTTAGCAGCAATTAAAGACGAAAACATTTCTTCAGGTTTTAGACTAAAGCCGAGTCCAACCAGCCTCTCCCATAGTAATCGTTTGGATTCTTTCGTAGTATTCGTTACAAAACGGATTTTTACATTACTTTCTCTCAACCTGTAAAACATTAAACATCTCATAAAAATTAATGAAAGGAAACTGGTTAATAGTAAGACAAATGTTTTGGGCACATTCACATCTTCCGATCCATATATGTAATTAGTAAAACAAAAATATATAACGAAATTGTACGTAATGTGACAAAGTTTAAAATTTTAAGATACTACGCAATTATTTTGTGAATATTTTATCTTGCATACAGATAACACTTGGGTTTAAAAGAAGACTCTATGAACATGTAAAAACTATAAAGTTAAAAGAAACAGAAAAAATTAATAATAATAATGGTTTACAATTACGCAGTTCTTGGTACCCTATTTTAAACACTAGAGGGGGGGACACAATTCAGTGAATGTAAAAACAAGGATGATAGGAAGTGTGGCTGTAAAATGTACTGTACTTTGGTGATTGAAAGCAGAAAATGTAGTTTTAGTGGTGTTAACATATGTAATTGTATGGTTAAAAAGTTAATAGTTACTTTTCAAAAATGGATTAGGTGGTCATCATCATAATGTGTGAGTGAAACTCTTATCCATGTACGTATTTTCATGTGTAAACAGATGCAGTTATTTACAATGTGTAGCTTGTAGCTGATAAGGGACAAGGTCTGAAATGCATTCCCCAGTTAATATAAACCAATAAATGTTGATGATTTCCTAATTGGGCTACATTTCCTATTTTGTGTATAATAAGTCTGGTATTACAATAGATGCTGATGGTCTTGTCATGTTTGTTTTTATACTGTTTCACTGAACATATTTTGTCTTGTCACTGTATTTTTACGTGTTCAACAATTATGATGCAGACGCTCAATGATCCGACACTTCCCTTCAATCTTTCCCTATTTTCTATCCCTCCCTACTTACTATCACTTCCTCTTCTAATTTCAATTTCATCACTTCTAATTTCTTAGAGGTAAAGTCTGTGCACATACAGACAACCTCTCTACTCTTTTAATGTAATGTAATGCTGATGGTCATTAATAAAACTAACAGACAACAACTAGACATGAAGCAAATTCAAAAAACACTTGAAAAATTTGAAAATATTATAACAGGTTTCAACACTAGCAAAACTTTTTTCTTATGAAGTATTAATCCTTCTAGCTATAATTTATTTCTGTAACAGAGCTTGATGATGTGACTTAGATAGGAGTCGAGTCAGAAAAGTAAGAAAGAAGTGAGATCGGGAAAACATTTTTAGTTTTTTGCAATTATATAGAATAACAATTGCTTGAGTCTTAGTATTTTAACAGAAAAATATGAAGGTATAAATTTACACTTATTGTAAAAATTAGGATTAATTTATTTTATATAATTTTCCAATAATTCTGTATTTTAAATTTATTTTAATGGTTGAGAGACATCATCTTTAATTCCTTTGTCGATTGTATCAACAGACAAAAAATTCAATCTGACAAATATCTTTTGCATTATGCAAAGCCTACTAAAGTATACCATAAAGTTTATAATGTATGGTGTAGTATGCTTGCCATCCATGATTTATATAGGGCCATTCATTATTTGTGCATAATTTTTTAGCCATTTTTAACTTCCTCCCTCCCTCTTTTGTACAATGATGTACTTCTAGCAAATCCCCTTTCCTTTAATAACATATACAGTACAATAGTTACTGACATCGAAGAAATGACTAAAATGTTGTGCAAACCTTTTCTAGCAAATAGTTTATTCACATGGTTAGTAAATAGGCTTGTAAGTCATAGGCCTATGCCTCTAATACTACTAAAAAAGTCCATATAGATCCATATAGATAATACTTTGACCAGTCCCTTCTTAAACTGTACATGTAATTCCAATATAATCCCTATTGCTTGTAATACAGCCTCTGTGGTTGTACTAGATTTTATCCAGGATCATTAAATGACTAAAATTCATTTTCTTGAATTATTATCTTTCATATCCCTGGTTTGGTTTCATTTCACTCTCTATATATTTACTTATCTGGTGACCAGGATTTCCTTATAAAAATTATGGTGAGCCTATAATAATTTAAAATACTTGGCAGACACGATGAAACAGGAATGCTGTAATTTTTAATTAACTAATTTGACCCATTATCATTCGGGAAGCATTTGTTTGAAGCATAATTGTTTCATTTAATGATTGTTATAACTAGTAGTGCAATTAGGGAGGAGCCCAGGGGACCTCAGCTCCCTTACTTTGATAAATAAATAAGGAAAAATTCAAATAAGTACAGGAAAAAGATTTGAATGTGACACATGCATTTATACATATATATACAATATCTAAGAGTTTACTCTTTATCCATAGTACTAGTGTTATAGCCACAATTTTATGAGGGTGAATGTAAGTTTATATGTTTTAATTGTAGGCCCCTTAATATTGATTCTAATGCATTCTAGATTTTCACACATGAATTCTTAATTCCATGAGCCTCAGACATTCATAAGCATCTGCTTCTTGAAACTTAGTGTTTATCTAAAAATCAGAATTCAGTACTAATGAAGATCCAAGTACAGCTGTCCCTTGATAATCCGACAGGTATGGGACCAAAGGGGTGTCGGATTATTAAAAGTGTCCGGATTACTGAAAGTAATTACATATTTGGCATTGTTTTGCTAGCAGTAGTCTACAATATTTCCTACTCCAACTGTTCGAACTGAACTGCTCACGGAAAACACACGAAATGTGTGTCATCGTGTAAGAATTGAGTGGGGAGATTCATGCCGCGACAGGCTTCTGTGCAAGCAGACACGTAACGAAGATGGGTACCTTGACGGGAGGTGTGTCGGACTACTGAGCATGTTGGATTAAAAAACGTCGGACTATCAAGGGACAGCTGTATTGTAAATTGCGTAGTTGTATTTGAGACTTTAAGCTGCATAAACTTGCAAAGTCCCTATAAATATGATTGGTTTGGTTCATTTTGCTTTGACAAAATGCATATAAACAACTGAAAAACCTGATTTTCAATTAGATCCAGACTATCTGCCGAACTATCAAGCTACGATCAAGATAAGTTAATAATTACAATTATTAAAATTATCAAAAGATGGCAACTTAACCGCCTGCTTCCAGACAAATTACTTTGTACCCAATTATTAACTTAAACATAATTATAGCATGGTATTTAAGCAGATCATTTGGCTTTAATGATTAAGTTTATGGTTTTAATTATTATTATAAATTACCTATTGAGTGCATCAACAGCACCTGGAACGGCTGTATTTTCTATATGCAGTGTTCCATTCAAGTCTATCAACACAGTTTTAATTTTATTCTTAAACATGTTGAGAAATTAAACTTATTTAACAATTTATATATAATTTACTGTTAATGTTTTATCATTTAATAAAAATCGAATAAATTAATTAAAGGTCATTAAGAATTATAAACAATGACTGCAGTTATCATACATATAACCTTTAAATTGAGGAAAATGATCTGATATAAATAACCTTGTACATTGCAGTACATGCGCTCGTTCCCATAACAACGTAACACGTGTTTTATTTTTAGTGTTGCCAGATGGATGCTCTAAATGCAATATATCATACAATGGATAAAGTTTAATAAAATGAAATGATTTTAATTTATTTAACTTTTATTATTTTTTGAAATAATAAAACATAATATAATATAAGTATAATAATATAAAAATTTACGTAAAATATAAATCGAAAATGATGACACTTTTCAGCTTTTAAATTAGCTAAAATTTGACATCCGTGTATAGAAACAAAGTGTACTCATTCGGCCAGTTTTAACTTCGGCTTTTAAAGTCATAACGATACCATCGAGCACGCTTCGTCCTATTCTTATACAAGTGGTAGAGGCTGACGGCCGGATGGCCGAGCGGTCAAGCTGGCAGCTTACCGATCTAGGGGATCCGGGATCGAATCCGGACTGGTCAAAAAATCCTAGGAATTTTTCGGGGGATAGTCCGACCGGATATGTCGGTCTCCGTCCCTCTCCACATTGTGGGCCTGGCCGAATCCATAATGGGCTTGCCATAAGAAAACCTCTTAGTGCCCAGAGCGGAAAGAGGGGGAGAAAAAAGTGGTAGAAGCTGGATGGATGAGAGGTTAATCCTCTCCCTTTCCCCCGCGAGGGAAGATTTCCAAAAATTTTTTTTAGCGTGAATTTTCATGGCGTATCCTGACTGTGTACCAAATTTTAACTTTCAACTCCTAACCGTTTTGGCTTCGCACTTATTATTATCAACCCATCTCGATTATATTATAATACAGTATTCTATTGTTTATGTTCTTAAAATCGGATTACTCAACTTATATCGCTATTTTAAGGTTTTATCTAAGTTAATTCGTATCGTAAATCATTAAATTCTCTTATTCTTGCTATATAACTTGTATTTTGAAACTAATATTAACATATTGTACTTATCCATGATCTTCCATGTTTTTACACGAATCATGTTAAAAATTATTAAATCGTATATAAAAAGTATTAAAACTAATATTTAATAACAGAAAAACTTTGTGTTTCCTGCTGTAATTAAGAGCGAGATAACAACTGCAATAAATAATTTAGAAAACTTAATCCACCAAAGAATAAGTTTATAATAAATTGCACTTTAAATAGTCATCTAGTAGAAACCTTGAATGTATTTTAAACTAAGATGGCTAAGGTAATAATAGACGGAGGATGGGCTTGGGTTGTGGCTGCTTGTTCTTTTTGGACCATGCTTACCGTTACAGCTGTTCAAAGAACTTCAGGAGTGCTGTATATAGCAATAATGAATTCATACGATGTATCGAGAGAGGCAGCAGCTTGGCCATTTTTTCTAAGAAAAACAATTGGAATGTTTGCAGGTATTAATTTAATTCGAAACAATATCTTTATACGATTTAAATACATTTAAATTTTCGTGTTTTTCTCGTCTACTGCTTAGCTACTTTGATAGGAATTATTGCCTCCGAGTTTCCCATTAGATGCCAAATGTTTATTGGACTGATATCGGCTGTAATAGGAATGGGATCTCTCTTTTTTGTAGACGATATACTTTATATTACATTATTATTTGGAATTTTATATGGTAATATTCTCGAAATATAATTTTGTATGGATTATTTTTATGATTACTTACATATTTATACTCTTTGCAATTTAGGTTTTGGCTCCGGTGTGGTTGGAATGTGTAATATGATCAATGTCAATAAATTCTTTTCTCGTTATCGGACTGTAGCTCTAGGAATCACTTTAGCGGGCATCTCTGCTGGAGCCTTTGCTCTACCTCCTCTGCTAGAGTTTTCTATTAATAAATATGGTCTACGAGGTTCCTACCTCATATTAACAGGAATTATATTGGAAGGTTTCATAGCAGCTGTATTATATCGTGATCCTCCGAGACCAAAGAAACCTAAAGTAGAGAAAAAGGATAGAAGAACTTCTAGCATAGCTTCGATAGCCGAAGTAGTCCACAGAAGATCCATAGAAACTGCCATGACTATGTTCGAAACTGAAACTCCAACTAGAAAAGAGTCTATAAGTTTGCAAATGGAACCACCAAATCTTCAAAATGATTCGACGCAAAACGAAGACTTTCAGAATAATTTTTGTTTAAATTTTTTAAAGTCTTTATTATATATATTTAAATCGCCAATGTTTCATGTAATATGGTTGTCGTTTATGATTTACGATTTTGCTTTTCAGACATTTTTAACCGTTATTGTTGATCATGGTATCGATTGCGGTATCGATGGACATAAAGCCGTGTTCTTCCTCTCTGCTTCTTCCATTGCCGAACTCTTTGGTCGCTTGGGTGGTGGATGGATCGTTGATTTACAATTTATAAAACGAAAAAATGCCATAAGATTTGGATTTTCTTTTATGGCAGGAATTTTTATAGGAATACCATTTTTAAAAAATTACATCGTGTTGTTGTTTCTAACCGCTGTTATTGGTTTAATTGGAAGTTTTATAAACATCAATGCAACTGCTGTTTATGTGGATTACTTGGGAATTGATTATCTTCCACTTGCTCTAGGAACAGGAGCAACTTTCACCGGTTTGTTAAGTCTAGTTACTCCCAGAATTATTGGTAAGTTGCAATTTTATTCACAAATATCTTTTAAATTTTTCAAATAAAGCAACATTTATTAGAGATTTTTATTAACTATTGCATATAATCTCTTAGTTTAAACTCATGTTCTTATAATTTTTAGGATACATCCGTGATTCTTCAGGTAGCTACAGCTTGTTATTCTTCAGTTTTGGTGGATTATTAGGAATTTCAGCTTTATGCTGGATAATGGAGCCATTATTAAATAAATTTCGACCAAGAAGACCTACTTTCAAGAGATCAGAAAGTTTAGGAACATGATTTTGATAGAACATTTTACAAATCTTTCATGTTAAGTCGGCAGGTCATTATTTTAAATTGACAAATGGATCAACTAGTCATCATAGAAAATGGATAATAATTAGAAATTACTACGAGTTAAAATGGTCATTGTTTAAATTACATGAATTTCATTTTGTATTAATATCCGGAAAGTGGATTATCATTTGTATTTGTGCCATAAACCAATTAAAAAGAAATGTTAAAATTTATAGGTTTCAAAGTCAAATAAAGATAAGATTTTATGAAATAGTTTGTTATTCTTACAGACTTAAAACTTGTTTGATTTATTGAATTTCATTATCTCAAGATAAAAACTTATTTATTTATATTTTCTTTATAACAAAGTAGAGCTACTAAGAAAAGGCTTGAGTTACACATATAATTTGTTCATCAACCTTTATTTAAGTAAATTAACTGCTGGTATGTTTCTATCCAGATCGAATTTTTTAAAATAAAAATGCGCAACAATTAGGAACAAATAAAGTTTGCTTTTTACTTCTTATTTCAAACAATTCAAGTTGGTATTCTCCAATAGTAAGAAGCATTTATTGGATTTCCTATTACCAAATTGAAGTGAGATTTTACAATTAATATTACGAAATATTTCTATACTTATCGTAATAAATTTTGTCTGGCTTAATTTCAGAAAAATGGCTAAAGTTGTGGTAATTGGCATCATTTACCTCTTCCTCGATGTTTCGTTTGTCGAAATTGGTAGAGTACAGTACCTTTACTTCTCTCGATTCAGACTTTAATGCAAATAATGTTTAATACGTTTTAATTTACAGAAAGCATGTTGAAATGCTCGAAAGTCCGGTCTACAAAAAGTTACATCAGATTATGACTTGTGAGTCTCTGAAGTCATAGAAACAATTAACATCGCGTGCAATTCTTGTACAAAATGTATTAAAGGAAAAATCGAATGTTTCCTAGGATAGCAGAGGAGCCTTGGTATAAAAGAATGTACAGTACCTCCGACTTCCAAGCAGAAAAAAATACTGTCCGATATCTTTGTCCCGAAGAGCAGAAGAGCGCTTTAGAGCTGGCAGGATAGAAGCGAAGAAAAAATGGAGGAGAAAAGTGAACCAACAACTGAACGTAACAGAGGAAGTGATGATAAAAGGCTTTCGTCTGCCTCAGCTGGTATTGTGGGAAGAAATTGAATTGGATCTGGAAAAATGCGAATACTCACTCCCTCAGTTATTTGATCGATGGATGCCATCTGAGACGTATGTGTCCGAATGGAAAAATAAAAGTCGTAATGCGCTTAAAGGATATTTACCCCTTTACTTTCGATCGTTTTGGTTTATAAATTACCATAAAGATCGGCTATAATCTTAATCTTTGCTATGGTTACTTTTGCTCCAGCAAAACCGGGCTCATCTGTTAGTCTACTGTTTTCATTTATGTACAGTAGACCACCTATAACGTGGGTTCCTATAACGCGGCGAAAAAATTGAGACAGTATTCGTATAAAGACGCTAAAAGGGACGCGTAAAACGTCATCGCGGACCAGCAGCCGAACTACTTTCCGCCGTCCAGCGCCACGCTACGGAGAATTTAGGCGGGTAAATTGAGTTTACTATCGTCTGTACAGTATTATATATATATTAGGTACTGTATATATAATTATATATTAACTTAATTTATTATAACTTTATTATATATATACTTTCCGCCGTCCAGCGCCACGCTACGGGGAGTTTAGGCATGTAAATTGAGTTTACTATAGTCTGTACAGTATGTAAATTAGGTATCGTAAGTCTAATACAGCACTGTAATTTTATACACTTCTTGTGAAAGAAACATTTCTTATTCAACGGCTCCAAAGTTCAACGAATTTTTCGCACAAAAATAACATCAGAAAATGCGCTGCTCCGCGACGAAAACAAGCTTAAGCAATGGCAACGTCGAACGGTGCACCCTCGGTAAGTAATCCTACAATTTTTTGTTTATAGTATAGTTTATATGGATTATTCCCAAAAAATTATACGTATTTTGGAAATGTTAAGTCGAACTAGTCTAGGATTGATTAATTTTATGGAAGAACCTTTCAAACAGCCATAGTCCGTAAACTTCACACGTGTCGGGCTGCGATTGGCTCGTGTATTTAAGGATTCCTACAACGCGAAATTCGTATAACGAGGAACGTATCTACCGCGTTATAGGGGTCTACTGTACTTCGGTAATATTTTATCCTATTGTATTAGTAGCTAATATATAAACTTACGAATAATTCTTTCCTATAAAATATTCGTTTA